>NC_133331.1:15321481-15398981 GCF_042186555.1 Aquarana catesbeiana
AAAAGTCGTGAAGTGTGAGAGGACGGATCGCTGGATGGATCGCTGTGTTTCTGATTGTTTGGAGAAATGCTGAATGTTGGATCTCTCCCGATATTGTGCCAGATAGGATCCCATTTATTGAGATGAGAATTGTACGGCTAGATGAAGCTTTTGCTGTGATCTCTGCAATTTCCTCCTCATTCAGAGATGATGGGACCCCTCGCTGAGATGTTTGTTATAATATAAAATGAATGTAATTATCGGGGTGAAGTGATCTGGCAGATGACAGCAAGGCTCTCCTCCTCCGGGATCTGCAGCTTTATTATTATTATTGTTTTCTATGCAGCCTAATCATTTATCTAGCTTAATAAATTCATTTTTCCCCCCACGGTAACTCCGGGCATAAACCTGATCAGTCAGCAGCCTGTTAATGTTCTCTAGAAAGTACCAGTTTAAAGTGAAGCCGTACTTTACACAATCAACCTTCTGCCTCCTTTATGACTATACTTGCCTTCCATTGTCTCCCCTGCTGCCCTGCTTGCTTGTAGGAGCAAAGAGAAATATCTTATACTTCCAGGTATGGGCAGTGTGTTCCTCTATCTCCCCCCCCCCCCCAGAGCAGAAGGGGCGTCCCCAGCCGGTTCCAGGGTAGGAGGGGGTCCCCAGCCGGTTCCAGGGTAGGAGGGGGTCCCCAGCCGGTTCCAGGGTAGGAGGGGGTGCCCAGCCGGTTCCAGGGTAGGAGGGGGTGCCCAGCCGGTTCCAGGGTAGGAGGGGGTCCCCAGCCGGTTCCAGGGTAGGAGGGGGTCCCCAGCTGGTTCCAGGGTAGGAGGGGGTCCCCAGCCGGTTCCAGGGTAGGAGGGGGTCCCCAGCCGGTTCCAGGGTAGGAGGGGGTCCCCAGCCGGTTCCAGGGTAGGAGGGGGTCCCCAGCCGGTTCCAGGGTAGGAGGGGGTCCCCAGCCGGTTCCAGGGTAGGAGGGGGTCCCCAGCCGGTTCCAGGGTAGGAGGGGGTCCCCAGCCGGTTCCAGGGTAGGAGGGGGTCCCCAGCCGGTTCCAGGGTAGGAGGGGGTCCCCAGCCGGTTCCAGGGTAGGAGGGGGTCCCCAGCCGGTTCCAGGGTAGGAGGGGGTCCCCAGCCGGTTCCAGGGTAGGAGGGGGTCCCCAGCCGGTTCCAGGGTAGGAGGGGGGGTCCCCAGGTGGTGAATGGGCTTCTTTCAAACTGATCCACAGGTGCAGCGCAGTTTACCTGCGGGTTACCTGCCCTGAGCCATAGGCTTCTGTTATTACCTTTTTTGGGTTTGGTGAGCTTTCAGAAAGTGCAACACACCTGCATGATATAATAGAAGACTATGGCAAAGTGCAGCTAACCTGCAGAAGAGCCACAGGTGCACTGCGCTGCACCTGCGGTATGGGTAAACCGCAGCATATCAGAGTGAAAGCAGCCTTAGGCCCCTTTTTACACGATCAGTCCAAACCTAATCGGACCCTCCATTCACCTCCTATGGAGTGGCAGATGTAAACGGACTTGTGTCTGTTTTACACCTTCCTACCTCCAATTCAATCAATCGGGAGGGGATCAGATTGGAGGGCCCACAATGTAGAGCGGGTGTACACGGACCTTTCATCCGCCCGCTCCACTCATTGTGGCCTGCGACCAGTTACCAAGTCGCTTAAGTGGCCCTCGCTCTTCAAAAGGTTGGGCACCCCTGTGCTACATGAATCATCTGCCCTTACTCAAGATGGCCGCAGCTAGAAATGCTAGGGGATTGTCTTTCAAAGTGATTTCTCAACAAAATAAAGCATGGAGACATGGGTGGAGGGGGAAGTTTGCTTTGAATATTAAAAATGAAATAAATTGCATTTTTTGGTTTGTGGTGCTCAGATACAGTGTAGTTCCACTTTAAAGTGGTTCTAAAGGCTGAAGTGTGTGTTTGTGTTTGTTTTTTTTTTCTTTTAACCTTCATGGCATTCTGTGACCCATTTTCAGCAGAGAGCGGTCTGAAGTCCGCTTTTTGCTGACGTCACCAAGATCAGTCCAGGCACCGCGTCATACCGACTTCTGAAGTCTGGATCCGCCAGGTGCCTCCTGGACTGATGGCCGTCTCAGCCTCTCAGCTCCCCGCCCCTCCGCAGCTCAGCGCTCCAGTGAGCATGGAGGAACAGAGCGGGAGCTGCTGATAGCCAGGCAGCATCTCTCCGCTCGAAGAGGTGAGAGAAACCGAGCCATCGGCGATGTTCGATGGCTCGGTTCTCAGTGAAGAGGTGACGGGGGACAGATGCAGCATCGCACTGATGCTGCATCCACCTAGCTAAGTATGATTGGCCAATAAAAAAAAACAACCCCATACTACTTTTAATAATTTAATAGAAAAATAAATTAAATGGCGCTTTCAGTTTCTGGTGCTTAGATAATGGCCTGTATAACCTATACATATGCACAGTTGCATAGCTCATGTGTGATTCCTCTACCTAGGCCTTTACTAGGCAGGTACATCTAGTGGAGTGGTTCTCAACCTGGGGGTCGAGTGATGATTTGCCAGGGGTCACTGAATTCTGGTCTGTTCCAGAACAGACCCTGGAGCTTGTGGCCGTCCACCTGAGCTGTTCCTGGAGCCAGCGGCCACCCACTCAGCCTCTTCGCAGCCACCCATTCAGTTCCCAGCATGGCTAGAGACTCGGGGAGCAAAAAATGTCCATGGGTTAGCAAATTACTTGTCTTGTCTCGGGTGCTGACAACCCACCCTACGAAAATAATTTTACTGTTAGGGGTCCCCACAACTTGGGAAATTTCACCAAGGGGTCACGGCACTAGAATGTTGAGAACCACTGATCTAGCGTAATCCATGAGAGGACCGTATGGGGTTGTTTGGGTTTATAGACACTTCCCTCTGAGATGTTGGCCCCAAGGTCTGAGCTGAGTCCACATCCCTCTATGGTATATTGGCCCCGCTGTCCAATCTGAGTCCACCTCCCCCTTGATGTATTGGTTCTTGTGTCTGACCAGATACGCCAGATACGTCCTCTATTATATGTGCTCAATTTTAGCCTGTAAACTCTTTGCACAAGCACCACATAATACATTTTTTTTTTCCTTCATAGGCACGCCATCCTGCCCCCTCCTGTGTACATACAGCTCAATATGGACAAGTGCCGCAGTCGACCTCGAAGACCTGACCAGGCCTTATATGTGCCCAAAGCCAGGCGAAATGTGGATGAACCGCCCAGCGGAGCAGACACTGAACACCTACCTGCTTCTATTTCCGAATCTCCTATCTCTGAATCTCCTATCCAGAGGAGACCCAAGAACATCAAAGCTTACTCTGTTTCTCGGCTCCAAGAACATGGGAAACGAAGGAGTTGTAAAAATGCCAAATCCCCTGATCCAAATACAAACCTTCAGCACAAAGATGACCGGGAGCCGGTCTGCCCCGGAACAGAGAGTGCTGGAAGCGATTCCTTGTGTGAGGGTGTTGGTAAACTAGTCCTCAATGAGGAAACTTTGTCATTGAGCTCAGTACAGAACTGTGTGCAGGAATCTCACCTCGTTCCCTTTGCCGCAACCTCCTTCTCAAAGGAAGAGGAAGAGTTTGATGTCCATAGCAGGCCTGCCAGTCATAGTCTAGGAGAGCAGCATGAAACTACAACACAGAGGTCAGCAGAAAGAACATTGGAGCGAGACAGGATGAAGATAAAAGCAGAAGATCAGGGAAGGTGTCAGTTTAGAGAGGCATCTCCATCAGATGAATGTATAGAGGATCCCAGGCAGTCCAAACATATAGATGTACCATCAAGCACCATAGACGAGGTGACAGGGGTCTCAGAGTTTACATGTCAGCAGGGAATGATGGATTTACCGACAAAGAACATACTTCATAGCTGTGAACCCAAAACACACAATGTAGAAAACACGACTGAAAAACAAAAAGCTGCTTTATTCCCCGAAACCAACTGCACAGAAGTCATTGCTACGAGTGGCATTGTTAGGGATCCACCTGGACAGCTTACAGTCTGTACGAGTGATGCAGATAACACAGCTCATGTCACCCTCTATAAAAAGCCAGAAACTACTGCTGGAGGAGAATTGGATTCCACTCCTGCAATAGCAGAGAATGTCTGGGAGCTTGCAGAGGAGGATAACCATGCCGTATTGGGTGCTATTGAGCCCAGCATCAGAGCTGCAGAGGAGGATAACCATGCCATATTGGGTGCTGTTGAGCCCTGCATCAGAGCTGCAGAGGGGGAGAACTGTGCCATACTGGGTGCTATTGAGTCCAGCGTCAGAGATGCAGAGGAGGATAACTGTGATGTACTGGGTACTATTGAGCCCAGTGTCAGAGCTGCAGAGGAAGAGAACGGTACCGTACTGGGTGCTATTGAGCCCAGCGTCGGAGCTGCAGATGAACACATCGCTGATTCAGAAGCATGCTTGTCTGAAAGCCACGCAGGTGGATTCGATACGACACATATTGGAGTAGAGAATCTGAGTGAAGATGCTGGAGAGGGTGAGGCTGAGAGTGAGAATGGTGGTTTTTCCCATGTAGATATTCAGCAGGAAAGCAGGGAGCACATAACTGGAAATAGTGGCGTAATCTCAGACAATCCTGTGTTAGAGAAACCATTTATAGAAGATCTACCAGCTATGGTCAATGCAGAACCAAATCTGTCTGCAGCCAATGCAGGGCAATTACCAGATGGGGCAAGCATGGAGGAAGAAGGGCCTTCAAGGACTAAGCCCTCTTTGGATAGTAAGCAAATGCCCCTGGCAGTGGTAGAACAGGCTTCCGCTATGGAGACCATGGAACTGGTGGTAAGTTCTACAACTGTTGACCCTGCAGAATTAGCGCAGGTAACCTTCGAGGAGCATGTGCCATCTGCCATTGAGGAAGATGAACACGTGATAAGAGTGCAGAATGTGGAGTCAAGGCCTGATGGTTGTACAAACTCAAGGGAACTCTTCCAAAGTTCTGGTGGTCTGAAAGAAGACCCTTCAACTGGAACTGACTGTGAACTGAAGGGGAGTAAACCTGCCACAAAGGACAACTCTATGGGAAGCCAAACTGTGATCGCTATGGAAACACCAGAGAAGGTGGCTACTTCTGCTGAAGCTAATGAGGAGGAGGAGAGCTGGGACTCCCTTTTCAATGACGAAGGGGAATGTGTCGATCCTCAACTTGTGGAAGAGGTAATGCTTTATTAACGTTCAGCCTTGATTTTTGCAGCACTCTAGTCAGGATTGGTGTTGGGATTTGCTAAAACAAAATTGCAATCAACTTTTCTTTAGATTTGGTGCCCCAGTATATCTGTACTGATTGCACAGCCGTTCATTGAGCACCTTTTTGAGAGCTCTGGCAAGTTATATACCATACAGTTTTGGCAAATCAAAAGCAATGCATGTATTCTGATCCTTCAAACAAAAAAAGGTGCAAATGCTTATCAAAAGCACTTTATTGAAGGATAAAGAGACTACATACTAACAGCAGCAAATGTTGTAACAACGTTGTATGTAAACCAAGGAACCGAGGGGTCTTGCACACAATGCAACTCTTCTGGTTGAAAGAACATCATATTACCAGCTGACATGTTTCGGGGGACATGCCCCCTTCTTCAGAGCAACACTGTATATATTTCTAAACCTATCGGTATATAAGAGTTATTTGTTATTTACACCTTTAAAAGCGCTCTGTAGGTTGATCCTTGGTGGTGTTCTATTCTCTGACCCCGCTGTCATCTCCCCTCCCCTTAGTGGGAGGGACTTGTGAAAGGTTATATATGTGTATATATATATAGAGAGAGAGAGAGATATTATATATATATATATATATATATATATATATATATATATATATATATATATATATATATATATATATATATATATATATATATATATATAGAGAGAGAGAGATAGAGATATATAATATATATATATAGAGAGAGAGAGATAGAGATATAATATATATATATATATATATAGATATAGAGAGAGAGATATAGATATAGAGAGAGAGAGATAGATATAGATATATAGAGAGAGAGATAGATATATAGAGAGAGAGAGATAGATATAGAGAGAGAGAGATATAGAAAGAGAGAGAGAGATATAGAAAGAGAGAGAGAGATATATATAGAGGGAGAGATATATATAGAGAGAGAGATATAGAGAGAGAGAGAGAGCTCTCAGACCAGTGTTGCTCTGAAGAAGGGTACGTGTCCCCTGAAACACGTCACCGGGTATTATGATCTTTGAACCAGAAGAGTTGTAGGAAACATCCCATTACCCTTCTTCTTTTTTTTTTTTTTTTAATTTATTTTTTTCTTTTGAGCTGGTGGTCGTCTCTCTTGTAAAAGCAATCCTAGCAGGTGGATTGCTTTTACAAGCAGCAGGAGGGGAAGTACACCCCCAGGCAACCCAACCATCCCCCCCCCCCCCCCCCCCCCCGCTGCTCTTTGCGGATGCACTGGGATATCCCGGTCAACCAGCCAGTGCTTTTCACTGGATGATCGGAGAGGCGAACAAAGACCAGATTGGCTTTGTTCGGCTCTGAGCTATGGCGACCCAGAAGAAGTGATGACCTGACATCACTTCCAGTTTAACCTGATGTAAGCGGCAGCATTTTTAAGACTCCAAAGCCTTTTATCTCACCAATCTTAGTGTTTTGAATGCTTTTAAGTGCAGAGGGGTATTCTAGACAGCAGATCCCTCCATAAAGTGTACCTGTCACGTGCCTATTGCTGTTTGCACGCAAAGGCGAACGCACACTAACAGGGATCATCCCACACATGTGAGATGCCACTGCGAACCTCAGATCATGGATTGTAATTCTAGCACTAGACCTCTTCTGTAAATACAATGGCTTTCTATGGATAGTAAAATTTACATTGTTTTGTTGCCTGGGCGGTTTAAAGTGTACGCTGTTTACTCGGCATAACATTATCTTTTTTTATATTTTACCAAAAATTAGGTATTATGTTGTGTTTTGCATTTAAAATTAGAAAAAATTAGATTTTTTTTTTTTTTTTTTTTTCCCAAGAAAAAAAAAAAGTTTTAAACCACTTGCTGACCGCAAAACATAGATATATGTTGCAGTTTGCAAGTGGTTCACCAGGATTATGGCTGAAGATGCCAGACATGACCTCAGTACTGTGTCATGTTTATTTTTTTGTTTTTGTTTTTTTGTTTTTTTTTTTTTCTTGCAGGTGGCCAGCTTTCTCTTGAAACCGGTCCGAACGACACAAGGAGACGTGACCACGCACAGCCCCACCCCCATTCACCACCGTGTCCACCGGTTTCGCCCTAGAAACATTGCACTGGTGCAGCTCGCTGCTCCCATAAGCGATCAAAAAGTTAATGCTCTTTGATCGACCCTATAGTAGAGCTGCACGATTCTGGCTAAAATGAGAATCACAATTTTTTTGCTCAGAAGATAGATCACAATTCTCTCACGATTCTCGCAGCGTAACATCATCTTTCACATTAAAACAAAAAAAATTGGGCTAACTTTACTGTAATGTTTTTTTTTTTTTTTTTTTTTTTTTATTCATTGAAGTGTATTTTTTCCCAAACAATTGCGTTTGAAAGACCGCTGGGCAAATACAGTGTGACATAAAATATTGCAGCAATTGACATTTTATTCCCTAGGGTCTCTGCTAAAATATATATAATGTTTGGGGGTTCCAAGTCATTTTCTAGCAAAAAATATTGATTTTAACTTAAACAAGTGTCTGAAAAAGATTTAGACTTTTAAGTGCTTAAACTTCCTGCATTTACAGGTTTAAAAACTTGGCAGACTGCCCGGATTTTTTTTTTTCACACAGAATTTTTATCCCTTTGATCTAAGAAGGAAGAGTTGGTTACAATGTTTCATGTTAAAAACTTGGCAGACTGCCCGGATGTTTTCTTTGGACAGCTGAGTGAGCAGATAAGTCTCTCCACTTGTTATATGAAAGAATCTGCAAACTCTGCAATAGAGGTTCGATTTTTTTTTTTTAACAATTGGCCTTGAAAGACTGCAGTGATGTCATGATGTTGCTTCCAGTCCAGGCAGGAAGAAAATTTATTTTTTAAAGCAAAAGATCCAAAAATTATTATTTTTTTGTTTGTTTTGGGGTCTTTTTGACCCCAGATCTCTACTTAAACAGGACCTGTCATCCTTATTTCTATTACAAGGGATGTTTACATTCCTTGTAATAGGAATAAAAGTGATTAAAAAAAAAAAGGGACAGTGTAAAACTAAAAAGTAAAATAATATTAATAAAAAAAATTGAAAGCACCCCATCCCTCCATGCTTGCGCACAGAAACGAAACCATACACGAGTCACGCACACATATGTAAACGGTATTCAAAAATACATGTGAGGTATTGCGGCAAATGTTACAGCGAAAGCAATAATTCTAGCGCTGGACCTTCTCTGTAATTTCAAACAGGTAACCTGTAAAGGAGTTTTAAAGACCCAGCCGCTGACATTTGAGGTTTACAAGTTAAAATCAGTATTTTTTGCTAGAAAATGATCTAGAATCCCCAAATATTATATATTCTTTTTTAGAAGAGAACCTAGAGGGAAGAAAAAAAAAGTGATCGTTGCAATTTTTTTATGTCACACTTTTTTTGATTATCTATCTATCTATCTATCTATCTATCTATCTATCTCTCTCTCTCTCTCTCTCTCTCTCTCTCTCTCTCTCTCTCTCTCTCTCTCTCTCTCTCTCTATATATATATATATATATATATATATATATATATATATATATATATATATATGTACATGTGTGTGTGTATATAATAATTTGTTTTTTTAACTTTTCTTTTGCTTTTGGAAAACTGCTGCTCAAAAAAAGTGTGACCTAAAAAAAAATTGCAACGATCACCATTTTTTTTTTTTTTTTTCCTCTAGGTTCTCTTCTAAAAAAAAAAATAAAATAAATAAATAAAATATTTGGGGATTCTAAGTAATTTTCTAGCAAAAAATACTGATTTTTACTTGTAAACCTCAAATGTCAGCAGCTGGGTCTTTAAGTGGTTAAGTAGTTTAGTATAATAAAAAAATAATCCAACTGATGTCCAAGGTTTGGAAGCGGGGATTACGATCTGCCCTCCTTGTAGGGTCCCCACCCCCCGGTCACTCAATGTGAGCTTCCAGAACTAAGGTCGGAGCTCCTCTTTAAATTTATAGACACTTCACCGTTTTGTGGCAGACATGGTTTTGCATTGCTATTATTTTGGTGATAATTACATTCATGTTTTCCCTGTGTGTTTCCTTTATTTTATAATCCTCTGTAACCTGTTTTAATTAGTTCAGGTTAATATTCTACATTGTGAAATTATCATGAGTTTTTTTTTTTCTTTTTTCTCCTTTCCTCTTAGCTGACAGCGAGGGGGGAGAGCCAGCAGAGCAGAGAGGAGTCTCCATATAACTATTATCACTATGAGCCCCGAGAAGAAGTCATGGATGATCCAGAACTGTCACATGTCATCGAGATCTATGACTTCCCTGCTGATTTTAAGACGGAGGATTTACTCCGCGCATTTGCTACTTACCAGTAAGTCTTGTCTCTTAATGCCGTGCCGTTCCTTGTCCTCATTAATTATGCAGCACCGAAGAATATTAAGTGTCTCTGTCAAATGGATATGATTTAAAATGGCTTATTTAAACATTATCGGGCTAATTTAATAGTGCTAAGAGACGTGAGGCACTCTGCTGAATCCTTTGGCAACAAGACTTCACTTATTACTGCAGGAAGAAAAATTGAAAAGAGGGGGAAAAAAAAAAGAAATTCTGCTTGCTTGGTGTCAAATGGAACTAAGTTTGAGTTTCGTTCCACTTTAACCCCTTGAAGCCAACGGCCCCTTAAGAGGTTTTACATGTCGAGGGGGCAGGGCTTAAGGTCATGAGTCCGCCATGATTGGCTGTTGGGCCCCTTTTACATGGGCGAATAAAATTCAGCTTTTAGCTGCATATAGATGAAGTTATCTACTGCACCTACAGTGCCTTGCAAAAGTATTCACCCCCCCCCCCCCCCTTTGCTTTTTACCTATTTTGTTACATTACAGCCATTAGTTCAATGTTGTTTTTTTAATCTGAATTATATGTGATGGATCAGAACACAATAGTCTAAGTTGGTGAAGTAAAATTAGAAAAATATATACATAAAACTATTTTTCAGAAATAAAAAACTGATAATTGGCATGTGCGTATGTATCCACCCCTTGTTATGAAGCCCATAAAAAGCTCTGGTGCAACCAATTACCTTCAGAAGTCACATAATTAGTGAAATGATGTCCACCTGTGTGCAATCTAAGTGTCATATGATCTGTCATTACATAGACACATCTTTTTGAAAGGCCCCAGAGGCTGCAACACCTAAGCAAGAGGCACCACTAACCAAACACTGCCATGAAGACCAAGGAACTCTCCAAACAAGTAAGGGACAATGTTGTTAAGTACAAGTCAGGGTTAGGTTATAAAAAAAAATATCCAAATCTTTGATGATCCCTAGGAGCACCATCAAATCTATCATAACCAAATGGAAAGAACATGGCACAACAGCAAACCTGCCAAGAGACGGCCGCACACCAAAACTCACGGAGTGGGCAAGGAGGGCATTAATCAGAGAGGAGCACAGAGACCTAAGGTAACCCTGGAGGAGCTGCAGAGTTCCACAGCAGAGACTGGAGTATCTGTACATAGGACGACAATAAGCCGTACGCTCCATAGAGTTGGGCTTTATGGCAGAGGGGCCAGAAGAAAGCCATTACTTTCAGCAAAAAACAAAATGGCACGTTTTGAGTTTGCGAAAAGGCATGTGGGAGACTCCCAAAATGTATGGAGGAAGGTGCTCTGGTCTGATGAGACTAAAACTGAACTTTTTGGCCATCAAACCCAACACATCACATGACCCAAAGAACACCATCCCCACTGTGAAACATGGTGGTGGCAGCATCATGCTGTGGGGATGTTTTTCAGCAGACCGGGAAACTGGTCAGAGTTGAGGGAAAGATGGATGGTGCTAAATACAGGGATATTCTTGAGCAAAACATGTAGCACTCTGTGTGTGATTTGAGGCTAGAATGGAGGTTCACTTTCCAGCAGGACAATGACCCCAAACACACTGCTAAAGCAACACTTGAGTGGTTTAAGGGGAAACATGTAAATGTGTTGGAATGGCCTAGTCAAAGCCCAGACCTCAATCCAATAGAAAATCTGTGGTCAGACTTAAAGATTGCTGTTCACAAGCGCAAACCATCCAACTTGAAGGAGCTGGAGCAGTTTTGCAAGGAGGAATGTGCAAAAATCCAAGTGGTAAGATGTGGCAAGATCATAGAGACTTATCCAAAGCAACTTGGAGCTGTGATAGCCGCAAAAGGTGACGCTGCAAAGTATTGACTTTAGGGGGGTGAATAGTTATGCACATTGACTTGTTCTGCTATTTTGTCATATTTGTTGTTTGTGTCACAATAAGAAAAAAAAACCTTCAAAGTTGTGGACATGTTCTGTAAATTAAATGAAGCAAATCCTGAAACAATCCATGTTAATGAGGAAGTAAACTCTCCCACTCTGATGCTGGTTTTCATTTAGTCCATTATAATAAGTAATTATCAAACTATAACCACTGTAATCCAGCCCAAATCGCATATTACTTACTGTTTAAAGAAACTTTAAAAAACTTGTTTCCAAGGGTAAGGCAGCGCCATCTTAAGTATTGTTTTCTGAGTCCACAGCAGAGTGTATTTCCACCGGTACACTGAGCACTTCCTATATTGTTAACCAAGCCTCCTTCTCAGTCCAGCGTTTCTATGGCAACCCTACTTCACTCCTCATAGCTGACTTGTTTTATTTCATAGTATTTACTTGTGCCGATTATCTAGTGTTTGCCTGTGTCAGTCTTATCAGCTTCAGCTGATAAGGCTGCAGTAATGCTGTCCGATGCCCAAGTTTACACTGCATGTGATGTCACATGGGGTGTGTAGTAGGAAGCTCTGAGTGATTATGCAGTCTCGTGGGATTTCAGTGTCGTGCCGTAGGAAGATCTGATAATAGACAGACAAGTACACAGAGTGTGCCGTAAATCAGGGGAGATCTGGGCATGCTCAGTAAAGTCATTCTAAAGAACCAAAAGGATTACAACAATACTAAGCAAGTAAGGAGATATCTACAAGCAGTGTTCATTAGGGTTTTTTATGCTGATTTACATGGGACAAAGTGGTTTACAACCAATTTAATTGCAGGTTGTGAGGCAACAAAACACGGAAAATGCCAAGGAGGGTGAATACTTTTTGCAAGGCACTGTAAACTCACACAATGCTTTCCTAGGGCCCCATTCACACACTGCGTTTAGCGACAATTTCGTTACATGGGGTTTTGTGCGGTTAGAAAAAATTAAATTTGACTTGCGTCCAGGACCGATTTTTTTTTTTTGGCCGCTATCTGGACATAACTGCAGGTAATCGCAGTGTACTATTTCACCTGCGGATAACGGTGGCAACAAGAAAAGAAAAACAGGAAGCACATCAGAAATGGCGAGAATGTTCAACCGCAGCTAAACGCAGCCGCATGTAAACGATGCTAATCGCATTGTAGACCTGCAAGTGATCGCTGTGCCTGGAGTCTTGGAATTTGAAAATAACACATGCTTTTAACAGCGGCAGAACAGCCGCCTGTGTGAAAGGGGCCTTACGGCAGTCGTGTGATCGGAATGCTGCGTGCAACCGGGAGTTTTCCATTAGCCGCTGGTAACTGTGCAGGGCGTGTGCGCTCTCGGCACATCACTGTTTGCGCTAATGCACGCAAATATACGGCCGCTCGGCGCCAAGGCATTTGCAGCCGTATTTGCGTGCGGCCGGCGCCAAGGAGTTAACCACTTTTAGTTTCGGATGGTTTTACCCCCTTCATGGACCAGGCCTTTTTTCGCTGTTCAGCACTGTGCTACTTTAAAGCGGAGTTCCAAGGTGGTCTTAAACTAAAGACCACCCCTCGTTTTTAGATATCTATTTTTCTATTTTATTCTTGCCTACCTTTTTAGAAAGAATAAATTTACTTCCGTCCTAGCTCGGCCCGCTGCACAGTACGTCTTGTCCTCTTCTGTGGCGAGCCCTCCTCCTCCTCCCCTGCTGCCTTCTGGAACGTGTGTGCGTGTCCCAGAAGATGAGCTGGCCATTCACAAAGTGTCGCGCGACTTGAAACCGGCTGTGAAGGCTCCACTGCCAGTTTCCCTTAGTTGGAATGGCGGCGCCTGCACCTAAGCCGGTGGACGAATCGTCCTCGGGGTGGGGCCTGACATTGGGGGCTCCCTGGACAGGGAAGTGTCCTTACTAGAAGTCAGCAGCTACACTACTTGTAGCTGCTGACTTTTAAAGAAAGATTTTTGTGGCTGGAACTCGGCTTTAACTGGTAATTGCGCGGTCGTGCAACACTGTACCTAAATTAGATTTATATATTTTTTTTCACACAAATAGAGCTTTCTTTTGGTGGTATATGATCACCACTGGGTTTTATTTGTTATATAAATAAAATATGCCTAAGATTTTTTTTTCTGTTCTAAAACCTATCCAACAAAAAATGTAAAAAAAAAAAACGAACATTCTCAATAAATGTATATTGATTGGTTTGCGTGAAAATTATAGAATCTACAAACTAATTTTTTTTTTTTTTTTTATTCAGAATACTTTATTAATCCCAAAGAGAAATTCTTGCTGTTATACTAGTAAATGGTGGTGATCGGCGACTTATAGTGGGACTGGGATAGTGTGAAGAACAATCTGACACTAACTGACATCACCAGTCGCACTAATGCCCCGTACACACGGTCGGATTTTCCGACAACAAATGTTCGATCGGAGCTTGTTGTTGGAAATTTCGACCGTGTATAGGCTCCATCGGACATTTTCCGTCGGAATTTCCGACAAACAAAATTTGAGATCTGGATCTCAAATTTTCCGACAACAAAATCCGCTGTCGGAAATTCCGATCATGTGTACGCAATTCCGACGCACAAAATTCCATGCATGCTCGGAATCAAGCAAAAGGGCCGTACTGACTATTGAACTTCATTTTTCTCGGCTCGTTGTACATGTTGTACGTCACAGCGTTCTTGACGTTCGGAATTTCCGACAACATTTGTTGACTGTGTGTATGCAAGACAAGTCTGAGCCTACATCCGTCGGGGAAAAAAAACCTGGATTTTGTTGTCATCACATTGAAAGTACATCTTAAAATTGCAGTTATCCTTTTAAAGTGTTACCCCAACATTTCATATTCCTGATATGTGGCTCCTGTACCATGTACTTGTATGAGAGAGTATCCTGTTCTTTGTATTTCTTCCTTTGTGTGAAATAATTGGTGTGCCTGCCAGCCCCCTTGCTTTCCTATTAAAAACTGACCACACTAAGCAGTAGAAAACACTGTGGTCAGTTCTATAGCTATGCTGGGAACTCAGTGTACTCTCCAATGGTTAGGCTTGTCCTAAGACGCCCCTGCTGCACCACCATTCGCTGGGAAGGTCAGTGGGCTGTTGCTTCTCCTTCCCCAGCTCTTATGCAGCTGAGAACAGAGGGAATGTGATCACTTTTTTCTTAAAAAGGGAGAAAAAAAGGTATTTGTAATTTTTTTTATTTTATTTTTTGTTATCTATACACAAATGTTTTGCCTTTTTAATGTATATATTAAACCTGAATGGGTTGTAATATCAGGTTTACAATCACTAACTTTCCAAATCCAATGCAAACCGCCATTGTGCCACCCAAGTAGTTCTTCTTCTCCGGACTAATCATGAAATGTGTCTGACATTGCACTTTTTCTCTCCAGGAAGAAAGGATTTGACGTGAAATGGGTTGATGATACGCATGCCCTGGGCGTGTTTGCCAGTCCCATCCCAGGTATTGCAGGCTCTGAATTATTGTGTGTGTGTGTGTGTGTATGTGTGTGTATATATATATATTTTTTTTTTTTTTTTTTTTGAAGGACCTTAATTACTATTTCTCTTCGCATTTTGGTTTTAAAAAACCACTGGGCTCTGCATGAATCTAGTATATTCCAATATTCTGGATCTTTCTTGGGCCTTCATGGCAACCAGTCATTATTGGCCTTAAAGGATAAGTTCACCCTTTAAAAAAAAAAAAAAAAATATGTATGTGTGTGTGTGTGTGTGTGTGTGTGTGTGTGTGTGTGTGTATATATATATATATATATATATATATATATATATATATATATATATATATATATATATTCACAAAAAAAATTCCCAAAATATATTTTTTTCCATTTTATTTTTTCCTGTGTTCCAGCAGTGACATAGGGACTTCCGATCTTACTCTTGGGTAGAGAGCTGATCAGCCTGTCAGTCAGGCTCAGAGACCGGTAGCTGTAGCAGTAGAGAGGCTCCCACCGACCAGCTGGATAAGTACAGAAGTAGGTTACCCCGGTGGTTGACGTGGGTTCACCGGAGGTGTGGGGTCTAAGTACTAACTGGTGTTCACCAGAGCTCCTGATGGTGGAGATGGGTTTTGCTGCGTGTTGACACCAGGTCATGGTCCTCAGGATCGCCCCACCAGGAGGTGAGCAAGTCCAGGGGGCGGGTAGCAGATATAGCAGGTAGGGATCAAGCGGAATCGGTAAACAAGCCAAAGGTCAGTAAGGATTGTTGCAGGTTAGGATTAAGCAGAAGCGTAATCGAGGAACAACCCAAAGGTCGGTAACGAGTGGTAGCGGAGATACGGACAGAAGCAGGAGTAAAAAGAGCGAGGCATTGGCTGGAGTGAGCACAATAATCTGGCAAACAGGGAGTGCAGACGCATGCCCTAAATCGGGAAGTTCATGGGAGCAGCAAAGAGTTCAAGGTTCACCAGAAACAATAGACAGGACAAAATCATTCAATGAATTGTCCAATGGGCATCTCAGGTGGCTCAGCAAGAAGACATACAGCCAGACACTGCAGAGGTTGCAGGTTCAAATCCAGGTCCTGGCACAGTCATTCATTGGAAGATTTGTATACTATGAATGAATTCAAAGCTTTCTCTGATTGGCTGAGTTGGAGAGGTGTGCAGATGATGTCACAAACTCCACCTCAGCTGATCAGAGGAAGCTTTATGTTCATCCATTGAATACAAAGCATCCAATGAATGGCTGATCAGCTTTCAGGGCTGTATACTGTACATGGCTAAAGCTTCATATAGTTCTTACAGTGCACCCAGCAAGCCCACCTGTTAGTGCAGTAAATAGTTTGTTTGGGACATTAAACATGGAGTTAGGCTTTAAAATATCCAGAATATTAATGACTTCAACTCCACCCTGCCCCCGCAGTCCCATAATACTGGATACAAAACAATGTACTGATTACTGTAATCCTTTTTTTTTTTTTTTCTGTTTATTGCACATTTTTAATGAGGAACAACTGACTTCAATGAGTTTCCCCCTCTTCCGCAGCCCGTGATGCGTTGTCTTCTAAACATCCTTTGTTGAAGGTGCGTCCGCTATCACAGGCCACTAGAGCATCCAGAGCCAAGGCCCGAGCGTGTGCAGGTAAGAGGAAATACATACACTCTATATATATATATATATATATATATATATATATATATATATATATATATATATATATATATATATATATATATATATATATATATATATATATATATATATCTCTATCTTCATTCTCAGTTCCTTCTGTTTTGGTGTCCCTCTCCTTAAAGCAAAATTAGACCTTTCAGTGTTTTTGCATAGAGAGTATAAGAATAAAGTTGACATCGCCGCCCCGCCTCTCTAGCGCCTCTGCTCAGAGAATGCTTTGCAATGAAAAGCATTCTGTAAATGGCGCTGTGGCTGAGCAGCTGACCTCCTGTGCTCAGAATGCATCAGGCTGGGCACAAGTCCCAGAATCTAATGAAGATCACTGTAGTAGCGATGTAGTCGTCGTGTCTAGTTTTTAGTGATTTTCAGCTATCGGGGGTATCAGCCAAGTATGCGTTAACCTGCTTGGCAACCGCCGCATTCACATGTAGGGCGACAGTACGGCCTCTCTGCACTGGATCCATCTAGAGGAGAGGCACCTTCTGGCTCGTTATCTGCACTCAATTCAGAATCCGGCATCCCAGATGGTATGGGGGAGAGGGCATTAGTGCGTATGGAATGGGCAGCTTGTACATCGGAAAGGCACCATCAATGGTAAATTATTATCGATCTATCAATCTATATACAGGTTTTAGAGCAACATATGATCCCGTCTAGACGACGTCTTTTTCAGGGAAGGCCTTGCATATTGCAGCCCCAACTTCTCCACACTGTGTTAATCATGACCCCACACCAACTTCTCCTCATTGTGCTAATCATGGCCCCACACCAACTTCTCCACACTGTGCTTATCATGATCCCGCCCCAACTTCTCCACACTGTGCTAATCATGATCCCGCCCCAACTTCTCCACACTTTGCTAATCATGACCCCGCCCCAACTTCTCAACACTTTGCTAATCATGACCCCTCTCCAACGTCTCCACACTGTGCTAAACATGGCCCCACAGCAACTTCTCCATATCAAGCTAATCATGGCCCCACACCAACTTCTTCCTCCCGTGCTAAACATTGCCCCACCCCAACTTCTACACATAGTGCTAAACATGGCCCCACCCCATCTCCTCCACACTGTGCTAATCGTGGCCCCACCCCAATTTCTCGTTGCCATGCTAATTATGGCCCAACCCCAAATTCTCACTGTGCTAATCGTGGCCCCACCCCAACTTCTCCACAGCGTGCGAAACATGGCCCCACACCAGCTTCTCCACATTGTGTGAATCATGGCTCCACACCAACTTCTCCACATTGTGCTAATCATGGCCCCACACCAACTTCTCCACACAGTGCTAATCATGACCCCACCCAACTTCTCCTCATTGTGCTAATCGTGGCCCCACCCCAACTTCTCCACACTGTGCTAAACATGGCCCAACACCAACTTTTCCACACTGTGCTAAACATGGCCCCACCCCAACTTCTCCACACAGTGCCAATCATGGCCCCACCCCAACTTCTCCACACAGTGCTAATCATGGCCCCACCCCAACTTCTCCACACAGTGCTAATCATGGCCCCACCCCAACTTCTCCACACAGTGCTAATCTTGGCCCCACCCAAACTTCTCCACACAGTGCTAATCATGGCCCCACCCCAACTGTTCCACATTGTGCTAATCATGGCCCCACCCCAACTTCTCCACACTTTGCTAAACATGGCCCCACCCCAACTTCTCCACAGCGTGCGAAACATGGCCCCACACCAGCTTCTCCACATTGCGTGAATCATGGCTCCACACCAACTTCTCCACATTGTGCTAATCATGGCCCCACATCAACTTCTCCACACAGTGCTAATCATGGCCCCACCCCAACTTCTCCTCATTGTGCTAATCGTGGCCCCACCCCAACTTCTCTTCATTTTGCTAATTATGGCCCCACACCACCTTCAGACTGTGCTAAACATGGCCCAACACCAACTTCTCCACACAGTGCTAAACATGGCCCCACCCCAACTTCTCCACACAGTGCTAATCATGGCCCCACCCCAACTTCTCCACACAGTGCTAATCATGGCCCCACCCCAACTTCTCCACATAGTGCTAATCATGGCCCCACCCCAACTTCTCCACACAGTGCTAATCATGGCCCAACACCAACTTCTCCACACAGTGCTAAACATGGCCCCACCCCAACTTCTCCACACAGTGCTAAACATGGCCCCACCCCAACTTCTCCACACAGTGCTAATCATGGCCCCACCCCAACTTCTCCACACAGTGCTAATCATGGCCCCACCCCAACTTCTCCACACAGTGCTAATCATGGCCCCACCCCAACTTCTCCACACAGTGCTAATCATGGCCCCACCCCAACTTCTCCACACAGTGCTAATCATGGCCCTGTCCTGACTTTTTTGAGACTTGTTGCTGCCATCAATTTCATTCACCTGATTTTCTTTTTTCTTAAAATGGTCCATGTTCTCAGTTTAAATATTTGATATGTTTTCTATTGTGAATAAAATGAGTTTATGAGATTTGCAAATCATTGCTTTCAGTTTTTATGCAGATTTTACACAGCGAATGAATTTCTGGAATAGGGGTTGTGCTACTTCCACACACCATCTATTAATATGTCATAACCCTAGTGGCCACTTTCTTTCAAATCCAATGTCTTTTAGATAATACTTCCAGGGACTAGTAGTTGCACTTTACACCTTTTCGTGCACAGTGTGGGTCAGGCGCAGGGCATGGAGATGCAATGACATCCAATGTCACAAGGAGCTGACCCTCTATTGAAACAGCATTCCTCCCAGTCAGAGATTCTCATGCTGTGCTCCCTTTGGAATGCACATTAGTGGAAGATCGCATTTTACTTATTTTTCCATCTTTCCAGGACTGAAAAAATGCAATTTAGAACATTTTTAATCTTTTATCTAGTCTACTTTTTAACCACTTCAGCTCCGGAAGTTTTACTTACCCCCCCTTCATGACCAGGCCATTTTTTGCGATACAGCACTGCGTTACTTTAACAATTGCGCGATTGTGCGAAGCTGTACATAAATAAAATGTTTGTCCTTTTTTTTTTTTCCCACAAATAGAGCTTTCTTTTGGTGGTATTTGATCACCTCTGCGGGTTTTATTTTTTGCGCTTTAAACAAAAAAAAAAAGACAAATTTTGGAAGAAAAACAATATTTTTTTATTTTCTGCTATAAAACACATCCAATAAAAAAAAAAAAAAAAAAAAGTAAAAAATCTAATTTCTTCATCAATTTAGGCTAATATGTATTCTGCTACATGTTTTTGGTAAAAAAAAAAAAAAAAAAAAAAAATCCCAATAAGAGTAAATTGATTGATTTGCGCAAAAGTTATAGCGTCTACAAGCTATGGGATATTTTATATTTTTCTTTTAATTCTTTTTTTTTTTTTTTTTTTTTTTTTACTAGTAATGGCAGCGATCAGCGACTTATTGTGGGACTGCAATATTGCGGTGGACAAATCAAGCACATAACTGGCACTTTTTGGGGACAAGTTACACCAATACAGTGATCGGTGCTAAAAAAAAAATATGCAGGAAAGGGGTAACATCAGGGGCGATCAAAGGGTTAAATGCATTCCTAGAGAGTGCTTACTAACTGGGGGAGAAGGGGGGGTGGGGGTGCTTTGACTGGGGATGAAGGTAAAGATCCGTGTTCCTGCTTAGAAGAAACACAGGATCACAGCCTTCCCTTCTGACAGAACAACAATCTGCCTTGTTTACATAGGCAGACCCATGTTTTGCCTGTCCTCTCCCGAACGATCAGACATTGCGTCTGCCGGACCTGCTAATTTTACACACAATCCTGTGGCTGCAGCCATACCCCCCCCGGGATTGTGTGTAAAACTGACCGGCAGACTCCTACCTGTCAGATGAAGGCATTCAGGTGGCTGCGCTTCTGCCCGATTGCTCACACACACCCCCGGGACCCCCCACCATGTTTTCCAGGTTTCGCTCGCCCATCTGTGGGTCCAGGACCAAACACGGGTACCAGCGGCTAGAAGGGGGGGGGGAATTGGACACGTCTGCTCTCCTCCCCTTTTTTTGCTGTGACCCTGAAAGCGGCGTCCTATGACGTCACTTCCGGGTCAGCCTCTCGATGTGCCTGGCTAACATAGCTGGGAAGCAATGTTTTGTAATGCAATCTGCATTGCAAAACTTTCAGTGGCGCCCAGAAGAGACATTGGGGGGGTCCCTGCGCCAGTAGGGTTCCTGGCATGAAGCCGTAAGGCTACACTGCCGGGTTCCTTTACCCACAATGGCGGCGGTAGCACCCGAGAGCTGCGGTGCTGACATTGCTGGACTCCAGGACAGGTAAGTGTCTGATTATTATTAAAAGCCAGCAGTTGCAGTATGTGTAGCTGCTGGCTTTTAATTTTTGCTGCGATGGGCGGACCTCCGCTTGAAGCCGTTTTTCGGCTGGAACACCGCTTTAATGTCCACTTTCCTAAAATGCAGATACGTTGCCCTGTGCTATTAATAATAAATGGTGCGCTGTGCGCCCTTCATTGTGTTTTTCTGTTTGGCAGTAACATCAAATTGTTAAAAAAAATAAAATAAAATGACAATGAATTGCTCATAGAATCACTAATGTGGGTGTTTTGAAACTTGCAAACTTTTTTTTTTTTTTTTTTAAGTCTGGTCAGATGCAGCAATTTTGTAACTTTGTAGCTTTTAGCAGCATTTTCTATCACCGGGAGGACATGAGAGGAAATCTCTGGTGGCTCAGCATTTGTGAACTTCATCTTCTCGCTTTCAAAACCCGAAACTCTTTCTGTGGAAACCGGTGAGCTTTGACCCGACTATGTCTTTCTATTGGGGAACGGCAAATATAATTTTCCTAACAAGCCTTCTACTATCCTCAGGCTGTCTGTAGCTGGAGATGCCGAAATATGAAGATGGGCTCCGAATAACGGATCACAAATCAGACTCTCTGTACTTTTGGCATTGTCCCTGTACTAACGGTCACCATCACATGGAAGGCGCTGACCAATCAGAAGCCATATAGCTAGCTCCCTTGTTACCTCCTCTAATGCTCGTCTTCAGGACTTCTCCAGAATAGACAGCAATGCATTGAAAGATTTGAAATATTTTTTGAAATATTATAACATGACAATGGTTTTTTAATGGTTGTCAGTTTTAGCGCTTAAGGACCTACTGTTTTTTTTCAGGACTTCTCCAGAGCCTCTCCCATCCTCTGGAATTCCTTGCCCCGGTATATCCGATCAGCCCCTAACCTGTCCACCTTTAGGAGATCCCTGAAAAATCACTTATTCAGGGAAGCCTATCCCACACCCACCTAACAACCCCATCAAATCATTCCCCGCATCTATTACCTTTTGTACCACCACCCCCTCCCTTTAGAATGTAAGCTCTACGAGCCGGGCCCTCCTGTACCTTCTGTATTGAACTGTACTGTAATTGTGCTGTCCCCCCTATACATTGTAAAGCACTGCGTAAATTGTTGGCGCTATATAAATCGTTAATAATAATAATCGTTAATAATAATGTCAGCACTGCAAGGAAAGAGCTCCCAGTATTTAAAAATCCCGGACGGGTGAAGCGGCTTTTCCGTGTTGGACAGCGGGGGATCACGGCAATCTGATACAGAGGGAGGGGGGATGGGGTCCAGTGTAAGGTCACCTTACAGATTTTCTGGTGAACTTACACTTTAAACAATCCGATGTTATTTGCTCCATTGATAATGGACCGCTAGCGATTCCCCCCCCCCCCCCTTGAGGGTGTTTTTATTTTACTGGTCAGATGTAGCAATTTTTTTAAGTTGGCTTTTAGCAGCAATTTCTATCACAGGGAGGAGGACATGAGAGGAAATCTCCGGTGGCTCAGAATTTGTGAATTTTCTTCATCTTCTCGCTTTCAAACCCGAATCTCTTTCCTGCATTTCCTGCAGAACGGTGATCTTGACCTGACGGTGTCCTCCTCTTGGGGAACGCAAAATATAATTTTCTTAACAAGCCTTCTGTCTTCAGGATGTCTTTGGAATGCTGTGAGAAGCAGAATATTTGCATTTTCAAAAAACTTTTCACATGAGCATAGCATAAAATTTCACTTTTACAGCTGGATAAATAGTCCAGGTGTGGAACTGGTCAAAGAACTGAAAGTTTTGAGGATTTAATAAAAATAAAAAAGTGGGGGAGGGCAAAGTAACTTGATGACCCCATTCAGATTTTTCATCTACGGGTACATTTTTTTCAAAAAACTTTCACATGAGCACAGCATAAAATTTCCCTTTACAGCTGGATAAATAGTCCAGGTGTGGGACTGGTCAAAGAACTGAAAGTTTTGAGGATTTAAAAAAAAAAGGGGGGGGGGGGCAAATTAACTTGATGTACCCGTTCAGATTTTTCATCAATGGGTACTTTTTTTTTCAAAAAACTTTCACATGAGCACAGCATACAATTTCCCTTTTTACAGCTGGATAAATAGTCCAGGTGTGGAACTGGTCAAAGAGCTGAAAGTTGAGGATTTAATTAAAAAAAAAAGGGGGGGGGGGCAAAGTAACTTCATGAGTATGGGTAAATTTAAAAAAAAGTAATAATTTCTGTGCTTATATCCACAACTATAATAATGTATAACTGAGTAAAAAGCAGCTAGCACAGTATTGATGAATAACTATAGAATGATTATAGAGATATGGTGCAGCGCTTATAAAATCAATGAGTCCATAAGAAGTCAAACCCAAAGACGGTGTTCAATACACTTCAAATCAAAGGTGGTTAGCAGAAGGTGAAAGATGAGTAAACCATCACCGGCACCCGATAACACTGCTTCTTACCCTCCTTGGTGGACCCTCATCACAAAGTTCACATAAGCATTGGCTAATAAAGGACGCCCTTTAATCTCCATACATCTCAATCAGGGCCAACAAACGGGAACACAGGTGTAACTACTCCGGTCTCAGCTTTCCTTCTCCTGATACTCCAGCAATGACCACCAAAGATTATTCCATCCGCCCCTACACAGGACTGAGTTTTGCACTTAGGAAAATACGCGTCAGTCAGATCCTGCCACATGGGTTCTTGGTGGTTCGGGGCTTCCTCGATCCTCAGCCAGTTAGTAAAAGAAGAGTCGGTATCTTAAGAGAGTGGGAGTTATCCCGTAGGAGGGCAGTGCCCTGTGATGAGACTGGAGCACTATGGTGGAAAACTGCACCTGGTTTGGCTCCAAACTCTCCAGCAGTTCGCAGTGCGTGAGCGTTCCTGCCCCAGACGGGTCACCCGTTGTGTGCCTGTATCTCTTCAGATCTTAAAACCGAGGGGGACCCACCTATACTTTACATCCAAGGAAGCTGCCATCTTAGCCTCTGTTTGATTTGCAGTTGCCACGGGTACTTCTCATGTCATCATTTTGACACCAGCCATTTGATGGCTTGAAATTTGGTGGAGGGCAAAAAGCATATGTTACCGTTATCATTCACGGGATGCCTTGAATTTAAAGTGGTTGTAAACCCTTCCATACACCCAGTGAAGTGACTGGCCTCAGGTGATACACAGAGATAATACAAATCCTCCTACATAAGTTGTACCTCCTTTATCTACAGTATTCTCTTCTCTACATCTGTTCATAGTCCAAAGTTTGACTGAGTTGTCAGAAAGCAGGGGGTGGGGAGCTGAAGTTACACTCTGCAGAGCTCAGTGAGGAGAACTCTCAGCACTGATTGGAGGGGAAGGGACACACCCCCCTTTACACAGCACACAGGAAAAGAGCTGAGGCTGTCAATCACAGGCTGTGTGCTGGAGCGCCCCCCCTTTTATCTCTTGGTGTCGGGAAAACTTGTCAGACGTGACGCATGCTGATGGCAGAGGAAGGATGCAGCAGACAGAAATGACACTTGGTGCTTTGTAGAGAGGCAAGTACACACTGTAGGGGGGATATGCTTTGTTTATATTTCATGTCTGAATTTCAGTGTTTACCCATCCAGAGATTCTTGGAGGTAGCAGATGACCAGTGCTTCAAAGTCTCTATCATTTAAAGCCCATATCTGAGGAAAATTTGGAAGTTGCTCATTGTCACCTCATTGCCGGGCTGAAGGATGTCCCCATCAGTCTCCCTTCCTATTTGTGTCCCCATCAGAGTCTTCCTGCCCATTTGTGTCCCCATCAGAGTCTTCCTGCCCATTTGTGTCCCCATCAGAGTCTTCCTGCCCATTTGTGTCCCCATCAGAGTCTCCCTGCCCATTTGTGTCCCCAATCAGAGTCTCCCTGCCCATGTGTGTCCCCAATCAGTCATCCTGCCCATGTGTGTTCCCATCAGAGTCTTCCTGCCCATGTGTGTCCCCATCAGAGCAAAATTTGTAATTTGCTCATTGTCACCTCATTTCCAGGCTGGAGGATGTCCCCATCAGAGTCTCCCTGCCCATTTTTGTCCACCTTCAGTATCCACCTACATCTGTGTCAACATCAATATCTCCCTGCCCATTTGTGTCCCCATTAGAGCCCCTTGCCCTTGTGTCCTTATCAGAACCCCCCTGCCCTTTGTGTCCCCATCAGAACCCCCCTGCCCTTTGTGTCCCCATCAGAGCTGCCCCCCTGCCCTTTTTGTGTCCTCATCAGAGCCCCCTGCCCTTTTTGTGTCCTCATCAGAGCCCCCCTGCCCTTTTTGTGTCCTCATCAGAGCCCCCCTGCCCTTTTTGTGTCCTCATCAGAGCCCCCCTGCCCTTTTTGTGTCCTCATCAGAGCCGCCCCCCTGCCCTTTTTGTGTCCTCATCAGAGCCCCCTGCCCTTTTTGTGTCCTCATCAGAGCCCCCCTGCCCTTTTTGTGTCCCCATCAGAGCCGCCCCCCTGCCCTTTTTGTGTCCTCATCAGAGCCCCCTGCCCTTTTTGTGTCCTCATCAGAGCCCCCTGCCCTTTTTGTGTCCTCATCAGAGCCCCCCTGCCCTTTTTGTGTCCTCATCAGAGCCGCCCCCCTGCCCTTTTTGTGTCCTCATCAGAGCCCCCTGCCTTTTTGTGTCCTCATCAGAGCCCCCCTGCCCTTTTTGTGTCCCCATCAGAGCCGCCCCCCTGCCCTTTTTGTGTCCTCATCAGAGCCCCCTGCCCTTTTTGTGTCCTCATCAGAGCCCCCCTGCCCTTTTTGTGTCCTCATCAGAGCCCCCCTGCCCTTTTTGTGTCCTCATCAGAGCCCCCCTGCCCTTTTTGTGTCCTCATCAGAGCCCCCCTGCCCTTTTTGTGTCCTCATCAGAGCCCCCCTGCCCTTTTTGTGTCCTCATCAGAGCCCCCCTACCCTTTTTGTATCTCCATCAGAGCTCTCCCCTGCTCTAGATCAATGAAAATTTTGACTAAGATTCCTGAAGCATTCTATTGGGCACTCCTCAATATTCACCTCAAACCTTTAAGCTTTGAGAGGTGGAAAGTATGTGGCCAGCACTTCCTGCAGTGAGACTCCATTTATTGACGTTTGTTCAGCCCGACATACAAAGGAGTTCAACATTTCAGAACCATCATGGGCACCGTCATTAGGCAAACTCTTCAATCCTCGAAACTCTTCCACTGATCTTCGCTGTCTGGACAAAGGATCTTATCGGGGTCCTATTTAGACCATTGATCTCCTCATAAAGAATGGAAGGTGGGACTGTAATCGCCCTGATGGGTGAAAATAAATTCAGTGGTTAAAAAATTGACATAAAGTGCTGCTCTATGGAAAACATTTATAGTAACAACTTCTATAGAACATAAAGGATGGAATGGAAGTAAAATCAAAACTAAAATGTGCACAATAAACCCCCCAAAAGGGGGAAATGCCACAAATAGAAGTCCACAAAAGGATGTGATACCATTTGTTTTTACTATATCCTCTCAATGGGTTCAACAAATCAAAATCCAACTCTTCCAACTGTGAACCACATCACCACCACATGCCAAACTGAATATACTTACCTGAAAGATTTGACCATCTGTAATGGAGAAGTCCAATAGCACTTGATACAAATAGTCCCCTTTCACAGAGTACAGTAATCATCCCACTCCGGTCTGCTAGTCACCCTTTGTTTCTTGGTTATGCTCATGAAAAGAAACACTAAGGGTATCAGAGTAAAAACATCAAAACAGATGTTATTAAAATGCACATAAGTAAACAAATGGCGAATATGAGAAAACAGCCGGTCCCAGGAGTAAAGCAGGCTGCTTTTGGACCCCGATCGTGTGATGACATCATGAACGTTGGCTCTGCCCAACACATTTCATCATAAATTGTTGGAGCCAGAAGGGATGTCAGCCAAGCAAGTCTTTAAACAGGAATGCAGGAGAGCCTCTCTGTGGTGTTGACTAAGGCAAAGGCAGAGATCCTCTGGGCTGGACGGCTTAAGTAGGCAGGACTGATGAGCAGGATATCAACAGCTGAGTAACTGTGGAGAGATAGGAGCTGGCAATTAACCGACAGCTGAGCTGCCAGCTCAGAAGAAAGGGCTGAGCCCAGCCCTGACATGTCTTCCCTGGAAGCGGCCCACTTTAATCCCGGGACTCTGCATGATGACATCATGAGCATTGACTCTGTCCGACACG
This sequence comes from Aquarana catesbeiana, assembly GCF_042186555.1. Classification (NCBI taxonomy): domain Eukaryota; kingdom Metazoa; phylum Chordata; class Amphibia; order Anura; family Ranidae; genus Aquarana; species Aquarana catesbeiana. The sequence goes on from NC_133331.1 coordinate 15,348,514, forward strand.
TTTCATCATAAATTATGTCTTCCAGGGCACATCCCCGGAAGCGGCCCACTTTACTCCTGGGACTCTGGATGCAGGAGGACACCATGAACGATGGCTCTGTTCAACAAGTTTCACGATAATTTTTGTCCTCCACGGCACATCCCCTGAAGCTGCCCACTTTACTCCCGGGGCTCTGATTGCATGATGAACTCATGAACTCTATCCGACGCGTTTCATCATAAATTTATGTCTTCTAGGGCACTTCCATGGAAGCGGCCCACTTTAACCCTGGAACTCTGCATAATGACGTCATGCACATCCCCGGAGGCGGCCTACTTTACTCCCAGGACCAGCTGGTTTCTCGTATACGCTGTTTGGTTTCATCTTATGTGATTCCCCAGAAGCATTTGTGTTTTTTTTTTTTTTTTTTGTGTATCCCATCCTTTTGTGGACTTATATTTGTAGGATTTTCCTGCTTTTTGTGGGTTTATTGTGCACACTTTAGTTTTTGTTTTCATTTTATTTCCATTTCATCCTTTCTATGTTCTATATAAGTTACTATATATGTTTTCACAAGTGCAGCACATGTTTATGTGAATCGACCTCATAAAGAGAATCTCTCACAACCGGTCTCCACCCTCAAAAGATAAGTTGGGTAAAAACAAACAAAATCTAGGAAAATGCGCACACACTGTATTAGGTACACCTGTTCAATGGCTTGGTAACACAGATTTCTAATCAGCCAATCAAATGACAGCAACTCAATGCATTTTAGGCATCTAGACGTGGTAAAGGCAACTTTCTGAAGTTCAAACCGAGCATCAGAATGGGGGAAGAAAGGGGATTTAGGTGACTTTGAATGTGGCATGGTTGTTGGTGCCAGACGGGCTGGTCTGAGTTTTTCAAAAACTGCTGATCTATGGGGATTTTCAGATACAACCATCTCTCGGGTTTACAGAGAATGGTCCGAAAAAGAGAAAATATCCAGTGAGCGGCAGTTGTGGGGAGGAAAATGCCTTGTTGATGTCAGAGGAGAATGGGCAGACTGGTTCCAGTTGATAAAGGCAACAGTAACTCAACCACTCGTTACATCCAAGGTATGCAGAACACCATCTCTGAATGCACAGCGCATGGAACCTTGAAGCAGATGAGCTACAACAGCAGAAGACCACACCGGGTGCCACTCCTGTCAGCTAAGAACAGGAAACTGAGGCTACAATTGGCACAGGATCACCAAAATTAGACAATAGAAGATTGGAAAAACGTTGCCTGGTCTGATGAGTCTGGATTTCAGCTGAGACATTCAGATGGTGGGGTCAGAATTTGGTGTAAACATGAAATCATGGATCCATCCTGCCTTGTATCACCGGTTCAGGCTAGTGGTGGGGGTGTAATGGTGGGGGGGATATTTTCTTGGCACACTTTGGGCCCCTTAGTACCAATTGAGCATCGGTTTAAACACCACGGCCTACCTGAGTATTGTTGCTGACCATGTCCATCCCTTTATGACTACAGTGTCCCCATCTTCTGATGGCTCCTTCCAGCAGGGATAATGCACCATGTCCCAAAGCTCCAATCTTCTCACCACTGGACAATGAGGTCCCTGTACTCCAATGGCCTCCACACTCACCACATCCCATCCAATAGATCACCTTTGGCATGTGGTGGAAACGGGAGATTCGACATCATGGATGTGCAGCCGACAAATCTGCAGCAACTGTGTGATGCTATCATGTCACTATGGAACAAAATCTGAGGAACGTTTCCAACACCTTGTTGTATCTATGCCACCAAGAATGAAGGCAAAAGGGGGTCTCCAACTCACGACTAGCAAGGTGTACCTAATAAAGTGGCCGGTGCATGCATGATACAGAAAAGTACATAATGTTTCCTTTACGTTCTCCGGTGTAGAATCTACACTATTGGGGATGCCGTGGCAGGTTGGAGCTTTAAGTAATTCTAAATGCATGCGTTTGGTTTTGCAAAGGTTTTAAAAAGCTTTTCATGTTTCCAGTTTTGCATATTTTAGCATTTTCACTGTTTTTAGGCACTCAAACTTTTAAGCCGAGATTTATTTGTTATTTATGAACTTGCTACAGTTTTCATCTTTTAATGTTTCATGGAAATTTCTGAGATTATATTGATTTTCGTAGAAGCTAAAATTTGTTTTTACTAAAAAAAATAGATTTCTTAAAGGAAACCTGTCCTGGAGGAAACATCGGGGCTGCAGTAGACCAGCTGTGTTTCTGAAGATACTGGTTGCCTGGCTGTTAGACTGAGCTTTACTGTATTATTAGGAGTCACCAATCCAAATAAAGTATGAAGATGTTACTGTGACTGCGGATATGTGCTCATGTTCCGGGTCAGTGACTCCAATGAAACTACCATTCTCAGAAGGCATTCAGAAACGGCAGTGTATCTTTTTATAAAAAAGAAAGTGTGTGTGTGTGTATATGTGTATATATATATATAGATATAGATATATATAGATATATATATATAGATATACACATATATATATATATCTATATATATATATATATATATATATATATATATATATATCTATATATATATATATATATATATATATATAGATATATATATATATATATATATATATATATATATACATACTTACAGTATATTATACATACTTACAGTTATGGCTGAAAATCAAGTATTTTCAACAGAAAAGTATTGCAGTAACACATGTTTTGCTATACACATGTTTATTCCCTTTGTGTGTATTGGTACAAAACAAAAAAAGGGGGGGGGGGGGCAAATTGGACATAATGTCACACAAAATTCCAAAAATGGGCAGGTCAAAATTCTTGGCACCCTTTCAAAATTGTGGATAAATAAGATTGTTTCAAGCATGTGATGCTCCTTTAAACTCACCTGGGGCAAGTAACAGGTGTGGGCAATATAAAAATCACACCTGAAAGCAGGTAAAAAGTAGAGAAGTTCACTTAGTCTTTGCATTGTGTGTCTGTGTGCGCCACACTAAGCATGGACAACAGAAAGAGGACAAGAGAACTGTCTGAGGACTTGAGAACCAAAATTGTGGAAAAATCTCAACAATCTCAAGGTTACAAGTCCATCTCCAGAGATCTAGATTTGCCTTTGTCCACAGTGCGCAACATTATCAAGAAGTTTGCAACCCATGGCACTGTAGCCAATCTCTCTCGGGGCGTGGACGGAAGAGAAAAATTGATGAAAGGTTGCAAGGCAGGATAGTCCGGATGGTGGATAAGCAGCCCCAAACAAGTTCCAAAGAAATTCAAGCTGTCCTGCAGGCTCAGGGAGCATCAGTGTCAGCGCCAACTATCCGTCGACATTTAAATGAAATGAAACGCTATGGCAGGAGACCCAGGAGGACCCCACTGCTGACACAGAGACATAAAAAAGCAAGACTAAAGTTTGCCAAAATGTACTTGAGTAAGCCAAAATCCTTCTGGGAAAACGTCTTGTGGACAGATGAGACCAAGATGGAGCTTTTTGGTAAAGCACATCATTCTACTGTTTACCGAAAACAGAATGAGGCCTACAAAGAAAAGAACACCGTACCTACAGTGAAATATGGTGGAGGTTCAATGATGTTTTGGGGTTGTTTTGCTGCCTCTGGCACTGAGTGCCTTGAATGTGTGCAAGGCATCATGAAATCTGAGGATTACCAAAGGATTTTGGGTCGCACTGTAGAGCCCAGTGTCAGAAAGCTGGGTTTACGTCTGAGATCTTGGGTCTTCCAGCAGGACAATGACCCCAAACATCCGCAAAAAGCGCCCAGAAATGGATGGCAACAAAGCGCTGGAGAGTTCTAAAGTGGCCAGCAAGGAGTCCAGATCTAAATCCCATTGAACACCTGTGGAGAGATCTTAAAATTGCTGTTGGGAAAAGGCGCCCTTCCAATAAGAGACCTGGAGCAGTTTGCAAAGGTAGAGTGGTCCAAAATTCCGGGTGAGAGGTATAAGAAGCTTATTGATGGTTATAGAAAGTGACTGGTTTCAGTTATTTTTTCCAAAGGGTGTGCAACCAAATATTAAGTTAAGGGTGCCAAGAATTTTGACCAGCCCATTTTTGGAGTTGTGTGTGACATTATGTAGAATTTTCTTTTTTTCCTCCTTTTTTTTTTTTTTTTGTTCCAATACACACAGAGGGAATAAACGTGTGTATAGCAAAACATGTGTTACTGCAATACTTTTCTGTGAGAAATACTTGATATTCTGGAAAAATTTCTGGGGTGTCAACAATTTCGGCCATGACTGTATGTGTGTGTGTGTGTATGTATGTGTATATATATATGTATGTGTGTGTGTATGTATGTATGTGTGTGTGTATATATATATATATATATATATATATATATATATATATATATATATATATATATATATAAAAGCACATCCTGACTTGGCAATATTTGCCCGCTCTTCTTTGCAAAACCACTCCAAATCTGTCAGATTGCGAGGACGTCTCCTGTGCACAGCCCTCTTCAGATCACCTCACAGATTTTCAATGGGATTCAGGTCTTGGCTCTGGCTGGGCCATTTCCAAAACTTTAATCTTCTTCTGGTGAAGCCATTCCTTGATTTGGATGTATTTTTTGGGCCGTTGTCATGCTGAAAGATGACGTTCCTCTTCATGTTCAGCTTTCTAGCAGAAGCTTGAAGGATTTGTGCCAATATTGACTGGTATTTGGAACTCTTCATAATTCCCTCTACCTTGACTAAGGCCCCTGTTCCAGCTGAAGAAAAATGGCCCCAAAGCATGATACTGCCACCACCATGCTTCACGGTGGGTATGGTGTTCTTTTGGTGATGTGCAGTGTTGTTTTTGTGCCAAACGTATCTTTTGGAATTATGGCCAAAAAGTTCAACCTTGGTATCATCAGACCAGAACACATTTTCCCATATGCTTTTGGGAGACTTCAGATGTGTTTTTTGCAAAATCTAGCCGGGCTTCGATGTTTTTCTGGGTAAGAAAAGGCTTCCGTCTTGCCACTCTACCCCATAGCCCAGACATATGAAGAATACGGGAGATTGTTGTCCCATGTACCACACAGCCCATACTTGCCAGATATTCCTGCAGCTCCTTTAATGTTGCTGTAGGCCTCTTGGCAGCCTCCCTGACCAGTTTTCTTCTCGTCTTTTCATCAATTTTGGGGGGATGTCCAGTTCTTGGTAATGTCTCTGTTGTGCCATATTTTCTCCACTTGATGACTAGGGATGAGCCGAACACCCCTACCATCAACATGGGGACAAGGTGTTTTTGGGGGGGACCCCAAAGCACCCTCCCCATGTTGAAGGTATGTGGCCTGGTACGGTTCAGGAGGGGGGTGGCACTCTCCCATCCCCTCCTTTTCCTGTGGCCTGCTAGGTTGCGTGTTCTGATAAGGGTCTGGTATGGATTTTGGGGGGGACCCCCACGCCATTTTTTTTTTTTTTTTTTGCCATAATATCAATACCAGACCCAAAGGGCCTGGTAATGCAGTCCATTACTCATGCCGTTTTTTTCAATGATTTGTATGTATAATGCCGGGATCCAGTAATACATTACAGCCACGAGCAGCTTTAAATTACATTTCTTTTTTTTTTTCCAAATTTAATTTTTTCTGCTCCTATTCATTACACTATGTACGGCCGCCGTGTAAGCAGCCTTACATAGTGTGGGGCGTGGATTGGCCCCCTGAGCCATGATTGGCCAAAGGCGCCCTGCCTTTGGCTTATTATGGCTCTCGCAGCAGAGAACGCTGTGATTGACCAAAGCATGCAGGTCAGGTGCATGCTTTGGCCAATCAGCAGCTGTCCATGCACTGTGATCTTGCAGTGCATTGACTATCTCGCAGTGCATTATGGGGCGTTTGGCGGGCGCTCAAATTTCCCGCAAACGCCCCATAACGTTCTAAATTCGGCGAACGGGCAAACACTCGATGTTCCAGTCGAACTTACGTTTGACTCAAACATCGGGCTCATCCCTAAGGACTGTTTTCACTGTGCTCCATGGTATATCTAATACCTTGGAAATTCTTTTGTACCCTTCTGACTGATACCGTTGAACAATGAGACTTCCTGTCTCTTCCTGGTCTCACGGCTTTGCTCAGGCTCTGCTGTCAATCATAGTCAGCGACAAGGGAGGGTGGGCGGAGCCCCGCTTTCTGTGTCTATAGATGCTGGTAGCGCGGCTCGGGATGGAGCCTGCATGAGTGACCCCATCGGTATCGGCTTTTTATGGGAGCACTCTCTAGAGCGAAGGAGCCAGAAGCGCGGATGGGAGGACCCAAGAATAAGAGGTTTGAGTCGCTCTGTGCAATGTGTTATGTTACGCCGAGTAAATAGATACCTAACATTTTACGCTTTAAAATTGCGCACGCTCGTGGACAAACTACGGTACTTAAAAATCTCCATAGGCAACGTTGTAAACGTTTTTACAGGTTACCGGTTTAAAGTTAGAGGTCTAGTGCTAGAATTATTGCTCTCGCTCTAACATTCGCAGCAATACCTCATGTGTGGTGCGAACACAGTTTACATATGCGTGCGTGACTTACGTATGCATTCACCGCTGTGATAGATCCTGAAAATGCTGTGGACGCTTTTAGGGCTCATTCACACTAACGGATGGTGGGGGGATGTGATAAAACCCCCATGGTTGAGCTGTGCTTTTACTCCTCCAACCGACACCCCCTTTAGCTGCAGGGGTAGCGGCTGGGTGTATACACATCCCGCAGCTGCAATGCTTTGCTTCACAAGTTTTACTTTTTTTTTTTGGTGGGTGGGGTGAACACAACACGTTTAACTCAATTGGGCGCCCCGCCACTATATGCTGCTGCCAGGTTAAAGCGGGAAGTGTGGAGGCAATACTGCCTGTCATATGCTCTCTGACGAGTGATCCAAGCATGGATTGCTCTTCAGAGACCAAACATAATGTGAACAAGCCCTTATAAGTAGCCAGAGTTTGGGATAAGCCACGTATTCATTACATTCTTGCTGTGGGTCTTGTAACGTGTCCCCTCTGTGGGAGCAGCACAATGAGGTCAGTAGAGTGAAGGTATGTTCTCTTCCAGATTATACAAATCTCACACGGCCTTCTGATTAGTTCTGCCTTATCTGTAGTAAGCTGGACAGCGATTCCACTTCCATCCTGGCAGGGAGGTCGCCGGGGCAGAATTTTTATTGCTGCAATGACCTTCTGTATTGAAGAACTCTGTTCTAGGTTAAATAGTATTGCCCTTTCCATCCTTCCCAGAATCCCACTCTTCCCATTGTTCTGGCCGCTTTTCTTCTTCCTAGCGCTCAGCATGACCTCATTATCATTCACTGCATTGTGGGATTCATAATTATCATTTCTGAACGAAGCAAGTTTTTTCATCAAGCAGCGTGTTCCATTTGCAATTATCTCAAGTGTTACAATAATTGCTTCATGTTCCGTGGGTTTTTTTTTTTTTGGTCATGAAGGATTGTAAGGTTCTAAATTGGTCCACTGCCAGGGAATGGAGGGCAGGAGGCCTCGATCTAGAATGTAGGGGCAGGAGGCCTCGATCTAGACTGGAGGGGCAGGAGGCCTCGATCTAGACTGGAGGGGCAGGAGGCCTCGATCTAGACTGGAGGGGCAGGAGGCCTCGATCTAGACTGGGGGGGCAGGAGGCCTCGATCTAGACTGGAGGGGCAGGAGGCCTCGATCTAGACTGGAGGGGCAGGAGGCCTCAATTTCCATTTCCACTCGCCTGTTCGCATTTGTTGAGTGGAAATTAGCTGAGGGTGAGTGTGAAGCGGGGCGGACTGGGCTGACAGTTTCCTGGCTGAAGCAATGTGCCCTTTTTCTTTTTTTTTTTTTTTTTTTTTTTTACAGGGAATCAGAGTGGCCCGAGGACAATAGACGGCACACTGATCCAATGCCGGTCCAGGAGGCGGGACTTTGTTTGATAGGGGTCGGCATTTCATCTCTAAGCTGTGTTACAGCAGGAGATCCCCGCTTTGTGTGGTCCGGCCAGCGATCCTCCCTGTGTTCCCTGTTGCATTGGCCACTGATGAGGCGGCACAGATGGCCACTGAAATGCTTTATGTTAATATTGTTAAAGTTGTTGTTAAATGTTTTATGTAGAATTAAGTTACAAAAATATTAACAGTGCAATTTCATGGGATAATTTACAAGGGCGGAATAAGGGGTGGGGCAGGGTAGGGGTTGGGCGGGGCTACTGGTGGCGAGTAACTCTTAAGGCCTGGCTAGTAGCTCCGGATTTTAAATTTTGAGCCCTGGAATGGTGTATTGGGGGGGCCTCAGTCTAGAATGAAGTATAGGGGGGTGCCTCAGTGTAGAATGAAGCGGGGGGGGGGCCTCAGTGTAGAATGAAGCATGGAGGGGGGCCTCAGTATTGAATGGAGAACAGGGGGGACCTTAGTCTAGAAAGGAGCACAGGGCGTGGGCCTCAGTCTAGAATGAAGCACAGGGTGGGGCCCTCAGTCTAGAATGAAGCACGGGGGGGACCTTAGTCTAGAATGGTGCACAGGGGGGGCGCCTCAGTCTAGAATGGAGCACAGGGGGGCGCCTCAGTCCAGAATGAAGCACAGGGCGGGGGCCTCAGTCTAGAATGAAGCACAGGGCGGGGGCCTCAGTTTAGAATGAAGCACAGGGCGGGGGCCTCAGTCTAGAATGAAGCACAGGGCGGGGGCCTCAGTTTAGAATGAAGCACAGGGCGGGGGCCTCAGTCTAGAATGAAGCACAGGGCGGGGGCCTCAGTCTAGAATGAAGCACAGGGCGGGGGCCTCAGTTTAGAATGAAGCACAGGGCGGGGGCCTCAGTCTAGAATGAAGCACAGGGCGGGGGCCTCAGTTTAGAATGAAGCACAGGGCGGGGGCCTCAGTCTAGAATGAAGCACAGGGCGGGGGCCTCAGTTTAGAATGAAGCACAGGGCGGGGGCCTCAGTCTAGAATGAAGCACAGGGCGGGGGCCTCGGTCTAGAATGAAGCACAGGGCGGGGGCCTCAGTCTAGAATGAAGCACAGGGCGGGGGCCTCAGTCTAGAATGGAGCACGGGGGGGGGACCTTAGTCTAGAATGGAGCATGGGGGGGGGCCTCTCGGTCTAGAATGGAGCAGGGGGGGCTCTCAGTCTAGAATGGGGGGACCTTAGTCTAGAATGGAGCAGGGGGGGGCTCTCAGTCTAGAATGGGGGGGCCTCAGTCTAGAATGGAGCACGGGGGGGGCTCTCAGCCTAGAATGGGGGGACCTTAGTCTAGAATGGAGCAGGGGGGGGCTCTCAGTCTAGAATAGAACATGAGGGGGGCCTCAGTCTAGAATGGAGCGTTGGGGGGGGGGGGGGGCTCTCAGTCTAGAATGGAGCACGGGGGGGGCCTCAATATAGGCAACGGCCTCCCATCTTTCCCGGGATAAAGTCTTGCCGATCCTCAATGTCGTCCTTGTTGCACCGAGTCCGGCACTTTTATGATTCTTTTGTTCTTTTGTGACTTAGACTTTCTGCAGCCTGCTAAAGACCGTCCAGAAACGTCTGCGGTTCTTGCAAGGAGACTGGTGATTAGTGCCTTGGGAGTGCGGAGTACCCAGAGCCGGGCTGAAAGAGAGGCAGAACGCAAGAAGCTACAGGAAGCCAAAGGTGAGAGGAAGCAATTAGATTGTAGACTCTTCTGTTCTCCAGGTTTCTTGTCTTTAACAGCTGCTGAGTCTGTCAAACTGCATTAAGTGGCACAATCTTCACACCGCATATGCACACGCCACTTATCGCTCCTCCGCTGGCTGGAGATGAGCAAGGCTTTTCATCAGGAACACAATTGTTTTCTAAGTCCCGCTAATGTTATAGGGGGGGAGGGGACATTTATCATAATTGTATATCATTTGTGCTGCTGTTCATAGGAATATAGCCTGTTACAACCATTTAATTTTCTATTTTACATGTCGGCGTTTTGCTATGTATAAATGAATGGAGCAAACTGAATGTAGATGTTGTCTGCTGCAAGTAATCGGGTGCCTGCATTCATTTCCATTAGCAGTAGAAATTATTTACAGACACAGGGGTGTGGACGTTGTTTTAAATAACTGGTCCAAGGGACTAAATCGGGGTCCCAATCTACTGGTCCCTCATGACCATCTACTTGTCCTAATAAACATTTTTTTTTTTTAACCAAAACCGTATTGAACTGCTTCCTGCCTGCACTATTGTAAAGTGACGGGCGGGCCGGAACCCTGTTGTTCTTGGAGGACATCATATGACATCCTCCCAAGAACGCACCTTGGAAGACCAGAATGCCCCAGCACGCTCCACCTGACTGGCTCGCTACCGGTACCATGTGATTTTCAATGGTGGTACCATGTGATTTTCATTGGTATGGTTGGCCTGCCCACCAGCTCCAAAGCAACAAATGACATTGGGTGCCCTGGCCAGCAGTATTTGTTAAAGTTCTAGTGGATGGCCCGCCTGCACCATGGAAATGCGTGTCGCAAATACAGGACACGTTGCTGTTGCTGACTGGGTAAAATCTTGTAGTGGCACAGATGTGGCCCACAAGCCATAGTTCTGAGGCCCCTTGGTCTAAGAAAAATGTCATCCACAGTGATGAACCTGAGCAACAGTTGTGTTTGTGATCAAAGTGTCTTCAATCACAGTTTGTGGCGATGTCCCCAATCCATTCTGATGGCAGCCTCCCTAATCCCCCCCACTTTGTACAGTGACTGGTGGGAAGTTTTAGCTAGAGAAGAGAGAGACTGAAGCTAAACAGCTTCTGAGGTTCCTTTTCTTTGGAAATTCCGTAATGCTCTGTGAATCCTGTGTCATGAAATCCCAACATATCTACGTCTCACTCCTCATTTGCTGACAGTATAGATAGATGAGGTACCACCATCATACACTATATTGTCAAAAGTATTGTGACGCCTGCCTTTACACGCACATGAACTTTAATGACATCCCAGTCTTAGTCCGTAGGGTTCAATATTGAGTTGGCCCACCCTTTGCAGCGATAACAGCTTTAACTCTTCTGGGAAGGCCGTCCACAAGGTTTAGGAGTGTGTTTATGGGAATGTTTGACCATTCTTCCAGAAGAGCATTTGTGAGGTCAGGCAATGGTGTTGGACGAGGCCTGGCTCACAGTCTAGAGATAGAGATCTCATCAGAGGATAATCAAGAAATCAGGTAAATAATAAGCAGGTGCTAACATTTGAATGGATGTCACCAGTAAACAAAGCCTACCCGCTTTGGCTGTTCCTGCACGTTTTAGGGGTCTATGTATCGTTTTCATAAACGTGCGCAGTGAAGAATAACTGCAGCAGGTGAGCAGCGCTGGGACCTCAGACTGCAACGCTGGAGACCCCGAGAGTCATTACAAACTGTTCTGTGGTTTCACGCTTCGGCATCTGCAAAAATGAGTCAGAAGTGAAGGCAGAACAGCTTTATCTGGCAGGTATGATGTTCCAGTAATAAAATCATTGAACCTTGCAGAAATTCACCCGCCGAAACTATAACTTTTTACTCTGATCTAACAAGGCAGCGCAGAGAACGACGATGCCCTAAATTCTGTAACTAGAGATGAAGAAATAATGAAAACAATCTGCTCTGACAACAATTTGCCCCATACTCTTCTATGGTCTGTTTGGCAATTTGTGTTTTTTTTTTTTTTTTTTTTTTCAAGGTTTTTTTTACATAGTGCTATGAAAAAAAAGCTCCCTTCCTGCTTTTTTTTTTTTTTTTTTTTTTTGCTTATTTGTCACACTTAAATGATTCGCAGCATCAAAAAGATTTTACTATTGCACCAAAATAACCAGAGTAAATACAAAATGCAGTTTTTAAATTATGATTTCATTATATAGTACTATCCAATCATGCCTGGCACTATGTGAAAAAATAATTGCGGCGTTAAATTTCACTTGCTACACCCTGGCCTGATTACTGCCAGACCTGTTGAATCAAGAAATCGCCTAAATAGATGTCTGACAAAGTGAAGCACGCCAAAAGTTCTCAAAGAGCAACACATCATGCCATGATCTAAAGCAGGGGTCCCCAAACTATGGCAGTTGTTCAGGAACTGCAATTCCCATCATGCCTAGTCATGTCTGTGAATGTGTAGTTCCACAACAGCTGGAGGGCCGCAGTTTGGAGTTCGGTGATCTAAAGAAATTCAAGAACAGGTGAGGAACAATGTCATTGACCTGTATCAATCTGGAAAGGGTTACAAAGCCATTTCTAAGGCTTTGGGACTCCAGCGATCCATGGTGAGAGCCATTATCCACAAGGGAGAAAATGTAAAATGGTGGTAAACCTTCCCAGGAGTGGTTGGCCTACCAAAATTACTCCAAAAACATGACGAGGACTCATCCAGGAGGTCATAAAAGAACCCAGAACCGCAGGCCTCGCTTACCTCAGTTAAAGTGGCCTAAGGGAGTGGCCAGCGATCCATGGTGAGAGCCATTATCCACAAGGGAGAAAATGTAGAATGGTGGTAAACCTTCCCAGGAGTGGTTGGCCTACCAAAATTACTCCAAGAACATGACGAGGACTCATCCAGAAGGTCATAAAAGAACCCAGAACTGCAGGCCTCTCTTACCTCAGTTAAAGTGACCTAAGCAAAAATGGCTTCCATAGGGGAGAGTTCCAAGATAAGTCACTGCTGACCAAAAAGAACTCAGGTTCATCCCACATTTGCCAAAAAACATCTGGATTATCCCCAAGACTGTAAGGCAAATATATTGTGACTGAGACAAAAGTTTTTGCATCCTGTTGCATCTGGCATAAACCTAACTCAGCATTTTATAAAAAAACATCATACCAACAGTCACACATGGTGGTGGTAGTGTGATGGTCTGGGGCTGCTTTGCAGCTTTGGGGCTTGGACAACTTACCATAATTGATGGAACCATGAATTCTGCGTTCTACCAGAAAATCCTGAAGAAAAATGTCCGGCCATCAGTTCCTAACCTCCAGCTCAAGCACACTTTGGTTTTGCAGCAGGACAATGATCTGAAACACACCAGCTAGTCGACCTCTGGCAAAATAAAAAGAAATTAAGGTTTTGAAGCATACTAGTCAAAGTCGAGATCTAAATACGATTTGAGATGCTGTGGCATGGCCTTAAACGGGCCATTCATTCATGAAAGCAAACCCTCCAAAGTCAGTTCATCAGATCCAGGGTTCCTTGGTGAAGAGTTTCAGCCAGACAAACACGTACCCAGAAGTAAAAAAATGATAGTGAAGTACCATCAAAAAGGGGTTTATTTAAACAGGTTTTAAATGATCTGCTCCATGCTTGATGCTTGTTTTAATCCTATTTTTTTGTAAGTACCCATCCTTTGTTTAAATAAACCCCTTTTTGATGGTACTTCACTATTAGTTCCATTTTTTTTACTTCTGGGTACGTGTTTGGCTGAAACTCTTCACCAAGGAACACTGGATCTAAAGACCTGACTTCCAATATACCATCTCAAAGACATCCATACCAAGCTTTAAGTGACCCACCAGACTGAAAAGCTGGGGGTCGTGTAGATCTGGTGAGTGGGGATACATACAGTAAGGGGGTGTTGTGCACCTGAATCTTCTGAAGCACCTTTCTTCCCTTCACTTTGGATTGGAGCACCTTGAGTCATTTGTTTTGGACTTTGTGTTGTTTTATTTCACATTTTATTTATTGTGTTTGCGAGCGCTATGTTTATATTTTTCATGTTTTTCAAGTGATTAGCAAGTTGTGTATGGCAGCTGCAATTTTTTAATTTCACTGATTTATTTTTGTCACACCATTAGCGCGAGTATATGTATGTATATATATATATAGATATATAGATATATAGATATATATATATATATATATATATATATATATATATCTATATATATATCTTTGTATATGTGTATATATATATATAGATATATATATAGATATATATATATATATAATTTTTTTTTTTTTAAAAACAAATCTGCAAAGAGTGGGCTGAAATTCATCAAAAAGTGATGTGAAAGACTCATTGCCAGGTATGGCAAATGCTTGATTGCAGTTGTCCATTCATTTGGGTTTGTTGATGGCCTCAGTTTGAGACACTCTGAATGCATTGACAGGTGCATTTGACCTGCAGTTTTCCTACTTCTAACCTCCATTTGGCCTGCTTTGAATGGGTTTTGAATTGCCAATGATTTGTATGGGAGTGCATTTTTTTTTTTTCTTTTTTGATTTGAAATATACACTTTTTATTATATATTTTTTTTTTATTTTAATCCCCTTTCTCAGTGGGCATAAGATTTGTTATTGTAACTTGCATTTTTTGTGATTGATTCATCTTCTTTTTCAGCTTGAATTTATCTTAATTCAAACTGATTTTGTGGTTGCTACTTGAGGCATATTTAAAGTCCCATTTTTGTAGATTTTGGTTGTGAACTGTCATGAGAAAATTCACCCATACACAATCGGAGCCGTCTTTGTTCCAGGGATGCCGTCCTATACACTCACCAGCCACTTTATTAGGTACACCTGTTCAATTGCTTGGTAACACAAATTGCTAATCAGCCAATCGCATGGCAGCAACACAATGCATTTAGGCATCTAGATGTGGTGAAAATGACTTGCTGAAGTTCAAAACGAGCATCCGAATGGGGAAGAAAGGGGAGTTGCGTGACTTTGAATGTGGCATAGCTGTTGGTGCCAGACGGGCTGGTCTGAGTATTTCAAAAACTGCTGATCTACTGGGATTTTCACACACAACCATCTCTCGGGTTTACAGAGAATGGTGGAAAAAAGAGAAAATATCCAGTGAGTGGCAGTTGTGTGGAGGAAAATGCCTTGTTGAGGTCAGAGGAGAATTGACAGACAGGTTTGAGATGATAGAAGGCCAACAGTAACTCAAATAACCGCTCGTTGCACCCAAGGTATGCAGAATACCTTCTCTGAACACACAACACCTCTAACCATGAAGCAGATGGGCTACAGCAACAGAAAACCACACCGGGTGCCACTCCTGTGAGCTTAGAACAGGAAACTGAGGCTACAATTCGCACAGGCTCACCAAAATTGGACAATAGAAGATTGGAAAAACATTGCCTGGTCTGATTCTCAATTTCAGATGTGACATTCAGATGGTCGGGTCAGAATTTGGTGTAAACATGAAAGCATGGATCCATCTTGCCTTGTATCCCTGGTTCAGGCTGGTGGTGGGGGTGTAATGGTGTGGGGGATATTTTCTTGGCACACTTTGGGCCCCTTAGTACCAATTGAGCATCGTTTTATCACCACGGCCTCCCTGATTATTGTTGCTGACCATGTCCATCCCTTTATGACTACAGTGTCCCCATCTTCTGATGGCTCCTTCCAGCAGGATAATGCACCATGTCACAAAGCTCCAATCATCTCACCACTGGACAATGAGGTCCCTGTACTCCAATAGCCTCCACACTCACCACGTCTCAATCCAATAGAGCGCCTCTGGGATGTGGTGGAATGGGAGATGTGCAGCCGACAAATCTACAGCAACTGCATGATGCTATCATGTCATTATGGAGAAAAATCTGGGGAATGTTTCCAACACCTTGTATCTGTGCCACCAAGAATGAAAGGCAAAAGGGGGTCCAACCCGGTACTAGCAAGGTGTACCTAATAGTGGCCGGTGAGTGTCTGTCATGCTGGGCTGGTATTGGTTTCAGTTAGAAGCCATTTCAATGGACTTTGAGTGATTGCTCTTTGCCTCATCAAATAAAGCCATGTGTTGGATGTGAGAGTGAACTCCAGACTTTGTGTATCGCGGCGTTGTGTGAAATCGGAGGCGCGGCACGCCTTGTGATCTGTCCTGGCTTTGCTCTGCGATGAACTTGTCACCGGTGACTTGGGCTGACAAGCTGTGAATTCTTGGCGGAATGCGCTCTTCTGAGCCATCGTAAAGGAAATACGGCTCTCCGGTGAATTCATCTAGGATGCAACATGTTTGTTGATTAATATTTAGTGAGGAAGAACAAAGCCGTTGTCATGTCTAACAGATGCTCCGTCTAATGTTCTTCCCAAGTGATTACATGCATCTGTTCCTTTATTTTCCCTGATAGTGTCCTCCATAGATGAGACATTTCTAGGGATGATGTGTGTTTTTTTTCTCTTTTTTTTTTCTTTAAGTGTTCACCTTTTACAGGGAAAATGAAAAGGTGAACTAACATTGTACACCCTCTCTACCCGGTCTCCGCTGTACTTACCTCTGAGGGTGAGGAGCTGTCATTGCCCACTCAGCTGATCCAGGGATTAGAAATCCCCGTTCTTCTCCCTCCTTCTCTATGCAGCGCTTCTGGGACAGATTAGAGCAATTCTGATTGGCCAGGGCCTGCATAGTACATTGGTCTGGTCCATCCTGGAAGTGCTGCACGGAGAAAGAGGGAGAAGAGCAGGGATTTCCCATCCTTGGACTGCTGGACCAGCTGTGCGGGCACTGACCGCTCAGGATCCCTGGAGGCTGGACCAACTGTGCGGGCACTGACCGCCCAGGATCCCTGGAGGCTGGACCAACTGTGCGGGCACTGACCGCTCAGGATCCCTGGAGGCTGGACCAACTGTGCGGGCACTGACCGCTCAGGATCCCTGGAGGCTGGACCAACTGTGCGGGCACTGACCGCTCAGGATCCCTGGAGGCTGGACCAACTGTGCGGGCACTGACCGCTCAGGATCCCTGGAGGCTGGACCAACTGTGCGGGCACTGACCGCTCGGGATCCCTGGAGGCTGGACCAACTGTGCGGGCACTGACCGCTCGGGATCCCTGGAGGCTGGACCAGCTGTGCGGGCACTGACCGCTCGGGATCCCTGGAGGCTGGACCAGCTGTGCGGGCACTGACCGCTCGGGATCCCTGGAGGCTGGACCAGCTGTGCGGGCACTGACCGCTCGGGATCCCTGGAGGCTGGACCAGCTGTGCGGGCACTGACCGCTCGGGATCCCTGGAGGCTGGACCAGCTGTGCGGGCACTGACCGCTCGGGATCCCTGGAGGCTGGACCAGCTGTGCGGGCACTGACCGCTCGGGATCCCTGGAGGCTGGACCAGCTGTGCGGGCACTGACCGCTCGGGATCCCTGGAGGCTGGACCAGCTGTGCGGGCACTGACCGCTCGGGATCCCTGGAGGCTGGACCAACTGTGCGGGCACTGACCGCTCGGGATCCCTGGAGGCTGGACCAACTGTGCGGGCACTGACCGCTCGGGATCCCTGGAGGCTGGACCAGCTGTGCGGGCACTGACCGCTCGGGATCCCTGGAGGCTGGACCAGCTGTGCGGGCACTGACCGCTCGGGATCCCTGGAGGCTGGACCAGCTGTGCGGGCACTGACCGCTCGGGATCCCTGGAGGCTGGACCAGCTGTACGGGCACTGACCGCTCGGGATCCCTGGAGGCTGGACCAGCTGTGCGGGCACTGACCACTCAGGATCCCTGGAGGCTGGACCAGCTGTGCGGGCACTGACCACTCAGGATCCCTGGAGGCTGGACAGCTGCGCAGGGTGTACGGTTTTCACTCTTCAGAAAAAAAAATTAAACTGACACCTTGACTAAAGGGTGCATAATTATAGACATTCCAAATATTGAAACTCAACTTTCTTAACCACTTGAGCCCCGGACCATTATGCTGCCTAAGGACCAGATGTCTTTTTCCAATTTGGCACTGCGTCGCTTTAACGTTTAATTGCGCGGTCATGCAATGCTGTACCCAAACGAAATTTGCGTCCTTTTCTTCCCACAAATAGAGCTTTCTTTTGATGGCATTTGATCACCTCTGCGGTTTTTATTTTTTGCGCTATAAACGGAAAAAGACCGAAAATTTTGAAAAAAAATGACATTTTCTACTTTTTGTTTTTGTTATAAAAAAAATCCAATAAACTCAATTTTAGTCATACATTTAGGCCAAAATGTATTCGGCCACATGTCTTTGGTAAAAAAAATGTCAATAAGCGTATATTTATTGGTTTGCGCAAAAGTTATAGCGTCTACAAACTAGGGTACATTTTCTGGAATTTACATAGCTTTTAGTTTATGACTGCCTATGTCATTTCTTGAGGTGCTAAAATGGCAGGGCAGTACAAAACCCCCCCAAATGACCCCATTTTGGAAAGTAGACACCCCAAGGAAATTGCTGAGAGGCATGTTGAACCCATTGAATATTTATTTTTTTTGTCCCAAGTGATTGAATAATGACAAAAAAAAAAAAATATTTACAAAAAGTTGTCACTAAATGATATATTGCTCACACAGGCCATGGGCATATGTGGAATTGCACCCCAAAATACATTTAGCTGCTTCTCCTGAGTATGGGGATACCACATGTGTGGGACTTTTTGGGAGCCTAGCCGCGTACGGGGCCCCGAAAACCAAGCACCGCCTTCAGGATTTCTAAGGGCATAAATTTTTGATTTCACTCCTCACTACCTATCACAGTTTTGAAGCCCATAAAATGCCAAGATGGCACAAACCCCCCCAAATGACCCCATTTTGGAAAGTAGACACCCCAAGCTATTTGCTGAGAGGCATGTTGAGTCCATGGAATATTTTATTTTTTGACACAAGTTGCGGGAAAGTGACAATTTTTTTTTTTTTTGCACAAAGTTGTCACTAAATGATATATTTCTCACACAGGCCATGGGCATATGTGGAATTGCACCCCAAAATACATTCAGCTGCTTCTCCTGAGTACAGGGATACCACATGTGTGGGACTTTTTGGGAGCCTAGACGCATACGGGGCCCCGAAAACCAAGCACCGCCTTCAGGATTTCTAAGGGCGTAAAGTTGTGATTTCACTCCTCACTGCCTATCACAGTTTTGAAGGCCATAAAAAGCCAAGATGGCACAAAACCCCCCCCAAATGACCCCATTTTGGAAAGTAGACACCCCAAGCTATTTGCTGAGAGGCATGTTGAGTCCATGGAATATTTTATATTTTGACACAAGTTGCGGGAAAGTGACAATTTTTTTTTTTTTTTTTTGCACAAAGTTGTCACTAAATGATATATTGCTCAAACATGCCATGGGCATATGTGGAATTGCACCCCAAAATACATTTAGCTGCTTCTCCTGAGTATGGGGATACCACATGTGTGGGACTTTTTGGGAGCCTAGCCGCATACGGGGCCCCGAAAACCAAGCACCGGCTTCAGGATTTCTAAGGGCGTTAAGTTGTGATTCCACTCCTCACTACCTATCACAGTTTTGAAGGCCCTATTTTCCAAAATGGGGTCATTTGGGGGGGGGTTGTGCCATCTGGGCATTCCATGGCCTCCGAAACTGTGATAGGCAGTGAAGAGTGAAATCAAAAATTTACGCCCTTAGAAAGCCTGAAGGCGGTGCTTGGTTTTCGGGGTCCCGTACGCGGCTAGGCTCCCAAAAAGTCTCACACATGTGGTATCCCCGTACTCAGGAGAAGCAACAGAATGTATTTTGGGGTGTAATTTCACATATTCCCATGGCATGTTTGAGCAATATATCATTTAGTGACAACTTTGTGCAAAAAAAAAAAAAAAAAAGATTTGTCTCTTTCCCGCAACTTGTGTCACAATATAAAATATTCCATGGACTCGACATGCCTCTCAGCAAATAGCTTGGGGTGTCTACTTTCCAAAATGGGGTCATTTGGGGGGGTTTGAACTGTCCTGGCATTTTATACACAACATTTAGAAGCTTATGTCACACATCACCCACTCTTCTAACCACTTGAAGACAAAGCCCTTTCTGACACTTTTTGATTACATGAAAAAATAATTTTTTTTTGCAAGAAAATTACTTTGAACCCCCAAACATTATATATTTTTTTTAAAGCAAATGCCCTACAGATTGAAATGGTGGGTGTTTCATATTTTTTTTTCACACAGTATTTGCGCAGCGATTTTTCAAACGCATTTTTTGGGGAAAAAACACACTTTTTTAAATTTTAATGCACTAAAACACACTATATTGCCCAAATGTTTGATGAAATAAAAAAGATGATCTTAGGCCGAGTACATGGATACCAAACATGACATGCTTTAAAATTGCGCACAAACGCGCAGCGGCGACAAAATAAGTACATTTTTAAAAGCCTTTAAAAGCCTTTACAGGTTACCACTTTAGATTTACAGAGGAGGTCTACTGCTAAAATTACTGCCCTCGTTCTGTCCTTTGCGGTGATACCTCACATGCATGGTGCAATTGCTGTTTACATTTGACGCCAGACCGACGCTTGCGTTCGCCTTTGCGCGAGAGCAGGGGGGGGACAGGGGTGCTTTTTTTTTTTTTTTTTTTTTTCTTTATTATTTTTTTGCTTTTTTATCTTATTTTTAAACTGTTCCTTTCATTTTTTTTTTTTTTTTTTTAATCATTTTTATTGTTATCTCAGGGAATGTAAATATCCCCTATGATAGCAATAGGTAGTGACAGGTACTCTTTTTTGAAAAAATTGGGGTCTATTAGACCCTAGATCTCTCCTCTGCCCCCAAAGCATCTGACCACACCAAGATCGGTGTGATAAAATGCTTTCCCAATTTCCCAATGGCGCTGTTTACATCCGGCGAAATCTAAGTCATAAAATGCTCGTAGCTTCCGGTTTCTTAGGCCATAGAGATGTTTGGAGTCACTCTGGTCTCTGATCAGCTCTATGGTCAGCTGGCTGAATCACCGGCTGCATTTTCAGGTTCCCTGTTGGGACAGGAAAGCCAGAGAAAAACATGGAAGACGGTGGGGGGGGGGCTTTCCCTCCCACTGCTTGCAAAAGCAGTCTAGAGGCTAATTAGCCGCTAGGATTGCTTTTACATGAAAGCCGCCCGCTGGCTGAAAAGAATGATACCAAGATGATACCTAAACCTGCAGGCATCATTCTGGTATAACCACTCAAAGTCCAGCAACATACCAGTACATTGCTGGTCCTTGTTGGGCATATATTGTAAACTTTTTTTTCATGCAGCCTGTGGGCTGAACGAAAAAAAGATATTGATCGGTGGGTATGCCCACCATTAGAATACCTCCCTTCATCCACCCACTTCTAATGATGGGCATACATGCACCGTATATATATGCCGAAGCATGGGGGCATCCTCCCGCAAAAGGCAGGAGCAAATTGCTCCTCCACCCTCTGCTGCCCCCACGCTTTGGCATATATGCTGAAGTATGTAACTGTGGTGGTGTAATCACCTCCGACAGCGCTGGAGTCACGGCTTTATATATCGTGGGAGCAAACGCTGTTGCTGTCAAGATAAATAAATCCGCGCTGCAACTGAATGGCGTACCTGCTAAGCAAATGATGGTTAACAATAAAACAAAGTAACATTACGGTATAACAGTAAGACTTACTATACCTGCAAAGCAAATACAAAAAAAAAAAAATAGTAAAAAATAAAACATTTAACGCAACCTGTGCCTAAAATATATATATGCCGAAGCATGGGGGCATCCTCCCGCAAAAGGCAGGAGCAAATTGCTCCTCCACCCACTGCTGCCCCCACGCTTCGGCATATATGCTGAAGTATGTAACTGTGGTGGTGAAATCACCTCCGACAGCGCTGGAGTCACGGCTTTATATATCGTGGGAGCAAACGCTGTTGCTGTCAAGATAAATCCGCGCTGCAACTGAATGGCGTACCTGAAAACAATAAAATGGTTACCAACAAAACACAGTAAACGGTAAAGTATAAAAAATCTGAAAAGCAAACATGGTAAAACATAATAACAATAAAACATTGCAGAATAGAATAGAGTAAAAAAGAGCAGAACAATAGAGAGAGAAGAGAGAGAGAGAGAACAATAAAACAGCAACAACTATTTTGGTTTTTTTATTTTATATTTTTTTTTGTGTTTTTATTTTTTTTAATTTTTTTTTAATTTTTTTTTTTACACTTTTTTTTAGTAACTTTTAACTTTTGTAACTCGTTCCAGGTTTGGGTCTCTCAAAATGCAATGGCATCTTGGGAGACCCTGTGTTAGTGTGCCTAGTCTGTGCAGTGCTGAACCCTACGCTAATACTCAACTAGTGTATGGTAGCGTTCAAAGCATTCACCCATGCAAAGACCAGGATTGCCAGGACAGGAGGGACAATAACACCGGGTGTCACGCCTAAATCCGCGCTTGCTACAGACACGACATCTTTTTTGGGGGGCTCGTTGGGTAGGGGTACTCGGGATGGCATAAAGAAAATGCCTCTCATGCAGCCGACTTACTGCATTTGGTTGGGGAAGGTGAGGTGGAGCACCATCTGGAAACAGAAGGGCTCTGACGATCTCTTCCTGGAATTTAAGGAAGGATCCAGTCTGTCCTGAAGCTCTGTATAGCACATGAGCGTTCAGCAAAGCCAATTGAAATAAATAAACAGACACTTTTTTGTACCAGCGTCTGGCCTTACGGGCAACTAGGTACGGCGCCAACAACTGGTCGTTGAGGTCCACCCCTCCCATATTAAGGTTGTATTCGTGGACACAGAGGGGTTTCTCCACAACACCAGTCGCCGTAGGAATTTGGGTCGTCGTGTCTGCATGAAGGGAGGTGAGAACGAAAACATTCTTCTTATCCCTCCACTTCATAGCGAGCAAATTATTATACTTCAAGCAGGCTCTCTCCCCCAGCCTAAGACGGGAATCTACAAGCCGCTGAGGAAAGCCCCGGCGATTAGGTCGCACGGTGCCACATGCTCCAATCTGCTGATCAAACAAGTGACTAAAAAGTGGCACGCTCGTATAATAATTGTCCACGTACAAGTGGTACCCCTTTCCGAATAAGGGTGACACCAAGTCCCACACTATCTTGCCAGCGCTTCCTATGTAGTCAGGGCAGTTTGTCGGCTCTACGTGACTATCTTTGCCCTCGTAAACCATAAATCTACATGTATAGCCTGTGGCCCTGTCACAGAGCTTATACATCTTGACCCCGTATCTGGCACGCTTGCTGGGAAGGTACTGTTTGAATGACAAGCGGCCAGAAAATTTAATCAGGGACTCATCAATGCAGACAACTTGATGGGGGGTAAACAAGTCTGCAAAACGTTGGTTGAAGTGGTTTACGAGGGGCCGAATTTTGTAGAGCCGATCGTATTCAGGGTCTCCACGAGGACGACAGAGTTCATTGTCGTTGAAGTGCATGAACTGCAAAATCTGCTCGTATCGTGCCCTGGCCATGGAGGCAGAGAACAAGGGTGAATGGTAAATTGGGTCAGTGGACCAATATGACCGCAACTTACTCTTTTTATTCAACCCCATGAGGAGGGAAAGGCCCAGAAAGGTCTTAAATTCGGAGACCGTAATTGGTCTCCAATCTCTGGCAAGGGAGGACTGGGGATTAGCGGCGATGTGTTGACCAGCGTATAAATTGCTTTGGTCCACAATAGATCTATAGAGATCTTCGGTGAAAAACAGTGAATAAAAATCCAGTGGCGTAAAGTCAACTGTTTCCACCTGAATTCCGGGTTGGCCAGTGAAAGGGGGAAGTACGGGTGCTGCAGAAGTGGTGGGTACCCAATTCGGATTGGCCAATGCAGCAGGAAGGGCACTATGGGCACGACGGGCCTGTCTTTGTCTTCTTGTTGGCAGCGGGACCCTACTAGTGCTTGCCACCTCGCCAGCTTGAACTGCACTTATGGGACTCGCC
This sequence comes from Aquarana catesbeiana, assembly GCF_042186555.1. Lineage (NCBI taxonomy): Eukaryota > Metazoa > Chordata > Amphibia > Anura > Ranidae > Aquarana > Aquarana catesbeiana. The sequence goes on from NC_133331.1 coordinate 15,372,037, forward strand.
ACGTCACCACATGATACTGCAGTGCTGGATGTACGACCAGGGTGTACTAGGCCGCTGGTGCTTGCCAGTTCACCAGAAGGAATAGCGGCGCTAGTACTTCTCTGCTCCATACGAGAGCCCTGCGGTTCTTGCACTTCAAGGACAGAAGAAGTTCGGGGTCTGGTACGCCTGACCTTAGCAGGGACCACAACTCTGTCGTCAGAGCTATCTGTCATGGAGCCGCTGTCCTCTACAGGATCGTATTCTGAGCCTGAACTTGACAGATGAGTGACTTCCTCTTCACTATCTGTCATACTCAGAATCCTGTAGGCCTCTTCACTAGTGTACCTTTGATTTGCCATTTTGGGCTCTAAATTTAGGGGTACACTAGTGAGACTCACAGGCAAAAAAGCTCCTGACTGTCAGCGACTGTATCAAAACGCTACCAAAAAACTGTTAGCGATCGCAGGGATCAGGCCTGACTCTGCGAACGCTGCAGTTATGTGTTTAGTGTTTTGTAAGTGTCAGTGATCGATCGATACTGCACTTGGGTGGGCTGGGCAGGGCTGGGCCGAGGAGCAAAACGCAGGTGCTAGCAGGTATCTGGGCTGATCCCGCTAACACTGCGTTTCAGGGAACCCTAAACTGCTGGGGAGTATAGATCTGATCGGATCAGATATCGATCCGCTCAGATACTATAGCACTAAGGGAGGTGTATGCTGCGTGCGTGGGTTTTAGCGGTACTGGCGCTAACCTGACGCTGCCTGGGGCGACGCAGACCTTATCTGACCCTAAAAATGTAATTTATATCACCACCAGGCAATTAGGGGGTTAAACCTTTATAGGGTAATAAACGGCGGGTGCCCTAAAACTATAATAAACTGTAATAAACTACAAAAAACAAACTAGCTAACCAGCGTCACCCGTAACACTTATACGATGATCGCTGGTGAAAGGGTTAACTAGGGGGCAATCAGGGGGTTAAAACCTTTAGCAGGTAGTATATGGGGGTCCCTGTCGCTATAAAACACTGACAGCAAATCTATATACTTACCTCCCTAACTAGCGTCACCTGTGTCACTAATACAGCGATCAGAAAAACGATCGCTTAGCGACACTGGTGACGGGGGGTAATCAAGGGGTTAACTTTTATTAGGGGGGGTTAGGGGGGTACCCTGGACCTAAAGGGGGGGTACCCTAGACCTAAAGGGGGCTAACCTAACTGCCCTAACACTTGTAACTGACACTAACTGACACCAATGCAAAAAAAAAAAAAAAATGCTATTGGTGTCAGAGTGACCGGGGTGATCGGGGGGTGATCGGGGGGTGATGGGGGGTGACAAGTGTGCCTGGCGTGTTCTACTGTTAGTGTAGTGTTGTGCAGACTTACTTGATGTCTTCTCTCCTCGGCGCCGGATCAAAAAGACCGACTCGAGGAGGGATGACATCACTTCCTTTCCCTCTGTTTACATTACAGAGGGAAAGGAAGCATTCTCATTCGCCGGGAGCGATCGGGAGGGGGTGGCCAACAATGGATGGCCTCCCCCTCACCTCTCATCGCCCGGGAAGAAATGGCGACCGCCTCGGGCACCAGGGGGGGGGACCAATCGGACACCCCACCCGCGGAAGGCAAATCACGTATATGTACGTGATTTTGCCTGTCCATGCCACCTTGCCGACGTAAATCGGCGTGAGGCGGTCGTCAAGTGGTTAACCACTTAAGGACCTAGCTTCTTTTTGAGATTTGTTGTTTACAAGTTAAAAACAGTTTTTTTGCTAGAAAATTACTTAGAACCCCCATACGTTGTTTTTTTTTTTTTTTTTTGTTCTTTTTTTCTAACACCCTAGAGAATAAAATGGCGGTCGTTGCAATACTTTGTCACACCGTATTTGCGCAGCGGTCTTACAAGCGCACTTTTCTTTGGAAAAAATACACTTTTTTGAATTAAAAAAAAATAAGACCACAGTAAAGTTAGCCTATTTTTTTTTTTAATATTGTGAAAGATAATGTTACGCTGAGTAAATTGATACCCAACAAGTGACTCTTCAAAATTGCGCCCGTTTGTGGAATGGCGACAAACTTTTACCCTTAAAAATCTCCATTGCAGGTTGCATGTTTTGAGTTAGTGGAGGTCTAGGGCTAGAATTATTGCTCTTGCTCTACCGATCGCGTTGATACCTCACATGTGTGGTGTGAACACCGTTTTCATATGCGGGCGCTACTCACGTATGCGTTCACTTCTGCACGCGAGCTTGGTGGGACGGGGTGTGTTTAAAAAAGGGGGGGGGGTCACAGGACTTTGGTACAGCTGGAACGGATGGGGGTGGGGGGGTCCAGTGTAGGTTCATCTTACAGATTTTCTGTAAAAGTGACCTTACCCTTTAAGGAACCTTTTCATGCCAACGTGCATCAAGGAGAAGACCCTAGTTTAAATTATTAAAAATGTTATGTTTAGTGTGACCGTATAGGCTCAATTCATGAAGAAATGTTCTTTTGTACTTGTCAATTAAAAACCAGAAACCTAATGGGTTACTAAAACTGGAGCACTCAGAAACTGGTGCAATTGGGCATAGTAACCAATCGGCTTCCAACTTTAGCTTGTCCAATTAAAGTAGAAGTCTACCCTAACACAAAAATCTGTACATCTACAGACATCCACGATCTAACACTAACCTATATGAACCTGAAAAGAAGAAATCGTTATACATACCTTTTTTGAAGCCGAGCCAGTCCGGTCTCCAGTGGCGGAAGCTCTGCAGAGGAGACAACCGACAACGGCTGTGAAATGAATGGGGAGTGATGTCACCCATAGAGTTACTATGGGGCTTCCGTTGGCTGTGTCCTCTGCACTCACCTCCACAGTAAAGCCTCGTGGGATTGGATCAGATTGGCTTAAAAAAAAAGAATGTATACTAATTTCTTCTTTACAGGGCTAGGTAGGTTAGTGTTAGATCATGGATGTCTGTAGATATTTTAGTGTTAGGGTGGACTTCTTTAAGCTGATTTCTATGCAGAGCTGCACCAGATTTTGCACACTCCAGTTTTAGTAAATCTCTCCCAATATGTATATAAGAAATGCTTCTGGCATTTTGCCATTTTTTGTGTTGGAGTAGATTTGTTTTCTTGTTCTAGTTTATCAATATTTAGTGTGTTGTTCCTTCTAAAAACCCCAGCAGATGGCGCTCCCAGAACCACAGGACCTCCTTGTATACAAACCAACATCAGTCTGTGGCAGGTTACACTCATTGGCATGTGTCAGAGAAAAAAAAAAAAAGAATCCTATTAAAAAAAAAAAAAAATCTGAATTTTCCGTATCCTGAGAACCATGTCTTATACTAATCTGATAAAAATATCGAGCAAGAGAAAAAAAAATCTGAATTTAAAGTACCAGGATGACTGCAAAATTGCTATTGATTCTAAGGATATCTCTATAGGACCAGTAGAACCATGCAGTGTGATTTTTTGCTTTGGAAACATGTTTTCTCGATTCTCTTCTCTTTTCACTGTTCAAAAAATGGGTGCAGTTTTCCCTTGGAGCCACCTGGTCACACTGGGATTGGTATGTGGACTTCATTGACTAAAAGATTTTTGTCAGCTGCTTGTTTCCAGAGATGAAAACTGAATGAAAATGACCCAATATTTACGTCAATTGACAAACTATGACAAAAATGAATTCCCATTTTCGTCAACGAGCGAAAACCAAACAATTGTGAGGGAGGGACGTTTACCCATCTAAACTTCCAGTTCCCTTCGAGCCATCCACAGCATTGTGCAGCATTTACAGGCCTCCCAAACATCCAGAGCAATGTGAAGCATTTACAGGCCTCCCAAACATCCAGAGCAATGTGAAGCATTTACAGGCCTCCTGACCATCCAGAGGACTGTGCGCATTACAGGCAACCTCAGAGCACTGTGTGCATTACCGGTCTTCTCAGACGACTGTCCAGAACACTGCATTACAGGCCTCCTCAGACCACTGTCCAAAGCACTGCATTACCGGCCTTCTCAGACCACTGTCCAGAACACTACATTACCGGCCTTCTCAGACGACTGTCCAGAACACTGCATTACAGGCCTCCTCAGACCACTGTCCAAAACACTGCATTACCGGCCTTCTCAGACCACTGTCCAGAACACTGCATTACAGGCCTCCTCAGACCACCGTCCAGAGCACTGTGCATTACAGGCCTCCTCAGACCACCGTCCAGAGCACTGTGCATTACAGGCCTCCTCAGACCACTGTCCAGAGCACTGTGTGCATTACAGGCCTTAGATCATCCAGAGTGTCTGTGTAGTTTGTTCAAACCTTAATACCATAAATATTGTCATATTAGATTTTTTTTTTTTTTTTATTCACTCCAGGAGTATATAATGAGTTTGGATATTCTGAAGAAATGCTTAAATAATGCATTACAAGTTAACTAAACCCATTAGATTTTAGTTGACTAAAATGTACTCTAGATTTTAGTCGACTTAATATGACTAAACCTAAAATGATTCAGATGACTAAAATATAACTAAAACTAAAATGGCATTTTAGTCAGACTATGACTAAATCTAAATTTAACACCAAATGTAACACTGGTTTCAGGCTCTCCAGGCATTGGCATAAGCGTGGGGCCCACAACAGATACTTAGGATGGTGAAATAGAGCAGATGGGGGAACTGTTGCTCTGCAGAGAACCTGAAGTCGCTCACCAGCTCTGGTCAGGAAACCAAGACCAACAAGCAAACCAATCAGTTTCTGCTTAATCTTCTTAATTGGAGTACACAGGAGGTATTATAACTCCCTGCTCCCAACTGCACACACAGTACCAATTGAAACACCCATGCAGAGCATGCACGCCTGCCTAAACAATGATTTTGCAACACATATGAGGTATTGCAATGCATGCTGGAGTGAGAAAAAAAAAAATTCTAGGGCCATTATTTATGGTTGCATAGTTGAATATAATCATAAAAAATAATGTTCATTTTTAATATTTTGTTGCAAATCCTTTACTGAGAATGACTGTCTGGAACCCATGGACATTACCAAAGACTGGGTTTCCTCCTTTCTGATGCTTTGCCAGGCTCTAACTGCAGCTGTCTTCAGTTGTTCTTTGTTTGTGGGTCTTTGTACCTTTTTAGTTTTGCCTTCAGCAAGTGAAATGCATACTCAATTGGGTTGTGATCGGGTGATTGACTCAGCCATTGCAGAATATTCCACTTATTTTCCTTCAAAAGGTCCTAGGTTGCTTTTGCAGTGTGTTTTGAATCGTTGTCCATTTGTACTGTGAAGCGCCATCCTATAAACTTTGCTGCATTGGGCTGAATCTGGGCTGACAATATATCTCTAAACACTGCAGAATTCATCCGGCCGCTTCTGTCTTCTGTCACATCAATAAACACCAATGACCCAGTGCCACTGGAAGCTACGCATGCCCATGCCATCACACTGCAAGCTCCACTATATTTTACAGATGACATTGTGTGTTTTGGATCATGAGCTGTTCCAAGCCTTCTCCACACTTTTTTTTATTTTTTTTCCTTCCCGTCATTCTGGTATAGATTAATATTACTTTCATCCGTCCAAAGAATGCTTTTCCAGAACTGGTCTGGCTTTTTTAGATGTTTTTTTGGCAAAGTCTAAACTGGCTTTTGTATTCTTCAGGCTTATGAATGGTTTGCACCTTGTGGTGAACCCTCTGCATTTGCTCTCATGAAGTCTTCTCTTGATTGTAGACTTTGACAATGATAAGCCCACCTCCTGGAGAGTGTCCTTCACTTGTCTGGACGTTGTGAATGGGTTTTTCTTTACCGTAGAGAGGAGCCTGTGATCATCCACCACTGTTGTCTTCCGTGGACATCCAGGCCTTTTTATGTTGCTGTGCTCACCAGTGCGTTCTTCTTTCCTCAGAATGTACCAAATTATTGATTTGGCCACTTCTAATGTTGCTATCTCTCTGATGGATTTGTTTATTTTTTGAAGCCTTACAATGGCCTGATTCACTTGCATGGACAGCTCCTTTAAACGTATGATGTAGGTTCGCAGAAATAGATTCCAAATGCAAAAACCACACTTAGAATCAACTCCAGACCTTTTACCTGCTTAATTGATAAAGAAATAACAAAGGAGTAGCCCACATCTAGCCATGAAACCACTTTTGATTCAGTTGTCCAATTATGTTTGGTCCCTTAAAAAAGGAGGGATGACTGTTCTTAAAAGCTGTAATTCCTAAACCCTTCCTCCGATTTGGATGTGCATACCCTCAAATTAGACCGGAGAGTGGGGACTTTCAGCCAATATCCATTTTATATCTCTAACTTGAATATGTTTTGGTAATTACCTGAAAAAATCTAAAATTGTGCCTGTGTCCAAATATATATATGGACCTAACTGTACCTATTGATCATATCCCCTCCTTATGTATTTATACCTGCTGATCATATCCCCCCTTATGTATTTACAGTGTCTCACAAAAGTGAGTACACCCCTCACATTTTCTAAATATTTTATTATATCTTTTCATGTGACAACACTGAAGAAATGACACTTTGCTACAATGTAAAGTAGTGAGTGTACAGCTTGTATAACAGTGTAAATTTGATGTCCCCTCAAAATAACAACACACAGCAATTAGTGTCTAAACCGCTGGCAACAAAAGTGAGTACACCCCTAAGTGAAAATGTCTTAATTGGGCCCAATTAGCTATTTTTCCTCCCTGGTGTCATGTGATTCGTTAGTGTTACAAGGTCTCAGGTGTGAATGGGGAGCAGGTGTGTTAAATTTGGTGTTATCGCTCTCAAAGGTCAACATGGCACCTCATGGCAAAGAACTCTGAGGATCTGAAAAAAAATTGTTGCTCTTCATAATTATGGCCTAGGCTATAAGAAGATTGCCCTGAAACTGAGCTGCAGCACGGTGGCCAAGACCATACAGCGGTTTAACAGGACAGGTTCCACTCAGAACAGGCCTCGCCATGGTCAACCAAAATAGTTGAGTGCACATGCTCAGCATTGTACTCAGAAGTTGTCTTTGGGAAATAGACATATGAGTGCTGCCAGCATTGCTGCAGAGGTTGAGGGGGTCAGCCTGTCAGTGCTCAGACCATACGCCACACACTGCATCAAATTGGTCTTCATGGCTGTCATCCCAGAAGGAAGCCTCTTCTAAAGATGATGCACAAGAAAGCCTGCAGTTTGCTGAAGACAAGCAGACTAAGGACATGGATTACTGGAACCATGTCCTGTGGTCTGATGAGACCAAGATAAACTTATTTGGTTCAGATGGTGTCAAGCGTGTGTGGCAGCAACCAGGTGAGGAGTACAAAGACAATTGTGTCTTGCCTACAGTCACAGTAAAAATCTCTCCTGCGCTCAGGTGTCCATGAACTAGACATGTGGTGCAGCCACCTAGGAAGGTAATGCCTAGCGTCTTGCAACCCCGTTTGAACAATGGGTATTCAAGCTAGAAAAAACAGAAAAGAAGGAGGGCGCACCAACCTAGTGCATTACCACTTATGCTGCATTAAAGTTTATCAGTGGTAATGCACTAGGTTGGTGCACCCTCCTTCTTTTCTGTTTTTTCTAGCTTGCCTACAGTCAAGCATGGTGGTGGGAGTGTCATGGTCTGGGGCTACATGAGTGCTGCTGGCACTGGGGAGCTACAGTTTATTGAGGGAACCATGAATGCCAATGTGTACTATGACATACTGAAGCGGAGCATGAGCCCCTACCTTCGGAGACTGCGCCGCAGGGCCGTATTCCATCATAACGACACCAAACACACCTCAAAGATGACCACTGCCTTGCTAAAGAAGCTGAGGGTAAAGGTGATGGACTGGCAAAGCATGTCTCCAGACCTAAACCCTATTGAGCATCTTTGGGGCATCCTCAGACGGAAGGTGGAGGATTGCAAGGTTTCTAACATCCACCAGCTCCGTGATGTCATCATGGAGGAGTGGAAGAGGACTCCAGTGGTCACCTATGAAGCTCTGGTGAACTCCATGCCCAAGAGGGTTAAGACATTGCTGGAAAATAATGGTGGCCACACAAAATATTGACACTTTGGTCCTAATTTGGACATTTTCACTTAGGGGTGTACTCGCTTTTGTTACCAGTGGTTTAGACATTAATGGCTGTGTGGTGAGTTATTTTGAGGGGACAGCAAATTTACACTGTTATACAAGCTGTACACTCACTACTTTACATTGTAGACAAGTGTCATTTCTTCAGTGTTGTCACATGAAAAGATAGCAGAAAATATTTACAAAAATGTGAGGGGTGTACTCACTTTTGTGAGATACTGTATACATGGTGACCATACCCCCCCTTACAGTGCCTTAAAAAAGTATTCATACACCTTGACATTTTCCATATTTTTGTCATGTTACAACCAAATACGTAAATGTATTTTGTTTGGATTTTATGTGATATTCCAAAAACAAAGTGGCACATAATTGTGAAGCGGAAGGAAAATGATGAATGGTTTTCAAAATGTTTTACAAATAAATATCTGAAAAGTGTAGCGTGCATTTGTATTCAGCCCCCTTTACTCTGATACTCTGATACCCCTAACTAAAATCTTTTGGAACCAACTGCCTTCAGAAGTCACCTAATTAGTAAATAGAGTCCACCTGTGTGTAATTTAATCTCAGTGAAGATACAGCTGTTCTGTGAAGCCCTCAGGTTTGTTAGAGAACCTTAGTGAACAAACAGCATCATGAAGGTCAAGGAACACACCAGACAGGTTAGGGATGAAGTTGTGGAGAAGATTTAAGCAGGGTTAGGTTATAAAAAAAAATATCCCAAGCTTTGAACATCTCACGGAGCTCTGTTCAATCTATCATCCGAAAATGGAAAGAGTATGGCACAACTGCAAACCTACCAAGACATGGCCGTCCACCTAAACTGACAGGCCGGGCAAGAAGAGCATTCATCAGAGAATCAGCCAAAGAGGCCCATGGTAACTCTGGAGGAGCTGCAGAGATCCACAGCTCAGGTGGGAGAATCTGTCTATTAGTCGTGCTCTCCACAAATCTGGCCTTTATGGAGGAGTGGCAAGAAGAAAGACATAAGAAGTCCCATTTCCAGTTTGCGAGAAATCATGTGGAGGACACAGCAAACATGTGGAAGAAGGTGCTCTGGTCAGTTGAGACCAAAATTGAACTTTTTGGCCTAAAAACAAAAAGCTATGTGTGGTGAAAAACTAACATTGCTGTCACGTACCTGGTGGTAGAGTCTGATATGCAGAGGGAGGCCTCTCTTACACCTCTGACTCGAGGCCCCTGATAGAGAAAACAGGAGGCGCAATAGTACCTGGCAAGGTTGCTAGTAGAAGAGCTGTAGCGGAACTGAAGTAGGAACAGGAACGGACCCAGGAACAGCTGTCAAACTGAAGACTGGAGCTCAGGCAGATGGACTGCAAGCATAGGCACATGAGTCCAGAGCAGGTGGATACTGGAGCAGAGTTAGGTGCAGGCAGGTTTGGCAACAGGCTGGCGGCGAGGTAGCAGAAGGAACAGGCAGGGACGTAGTCAAGACAGGCCGAGGTCAGGCGCAGGCAGATTACAGGAATAGTCAGGAGCAAGCCGGGTAGGTTAACTGGAGCAGGTACAGGCAACGCTGTAAACCAGACAGCACTGATCCAAGGAAGTAAGGCAGTTTAAATGGCCTGTTAGTGCCACAAACGTCACTGGACGCGTGCGCGCCAATGTTGGCACTTTGTGCGGCACTAGTGCACAAGCGTGTGCATAGGTGCGCGCAAACTTGCCAGCACAGCCATTCTCAGTGGGACATGCAGAACAGGGGAACTTCTATGGTTGCCATCTTGATTGCTGGCGTGCCCTTCCTGATAACTACACATCACCCTGAACATACACCATCCCCACCGTGAAACATGGTGGTGGCAGCATCATGCTGTGGGGATGCTTTTCTTCAGCAGGGACAGGGAAGCTGGTCAGAATTGATGGGAACACCAATGAAGCCAAATACAGGGCAATCTTAACAGAAAATCTGTTAGTTGGCTAAAGACTTGAGACTGGGGCGGAGGTTCACCTTCCAGCAGGACAACGACCCTAAACATACAACCAGAGCTACAATGGAATGGTTTAGATCAAAGCATATTCATGTGTTAGAATGGCCCAGTCACAGTCCAGACCTAAATCCAATAGAGAATCTGTGGTAAGACTTGAAAATTGCTGTTCAGACGCTCTCCATCCAATCTGACAGAGCTTAAGCCATTTGGCAAAGAAGAATGGGCAAAAATGTCCCTCTCTAGATGTGTAAAGCTGGTAGAGACATCCCCAAAAAGACTTGCAGCTGTAATTGCAGTGAAAGGAGGTTCTACAAAGTATTGACTCCGGGGGGCGCTATACAAATGTACCCCCCACACTTTTCACATTTATTTGTAAAACATTTTGAAAACCATTTATCATTTTCCTTCCACTTCACAATTATGTGCCACTTTGTGTTGGTCTATCACATAAAATCCCAATAAAATACATTTATGTTTTTGGTTGTAACATGACAAAATGTGGAACATTTCAAGGGGTATGAATATTTTCTCAAGGGACTGTATGTATTTATACATGGAGATCATACCCCCCCCCCCCCCCCCCCCCCTTAATCTCCTCTCCTCATGACAGAATAAATTCAGTTCAGCTAATCTTTCTCCATAGCGGAGCTCCTCCATGTCTCTTATCAGTCTGGTTTCCTCTTTGTTTAACTTTAAGCCGTTGAGTTATAAAGACTTTTAACATCCTGGAAATGTTGACGTATCTTTTTTGTTTTTTTTTTTTTACATTTACTCAAAACAATCTCCATTTCCAAATTCTACAAATTTTATAATGTGTTTGTGTGCACCAAAATTAAATTGAATGTGTCTTCTGAAAATAGGGGGTTTGATAAACATTAATGCAAATGTCGTGCAACATAAAAATTTGCAACTACCGTATATACTCGAGTATAAGTCGATCCAAGTATAAGTCGAGGCCCTAATTTACCACAAAAAAATGGGAAAAACTTATTGACCCGAGTATAAGACGAGGGTGAGAAATGCACAGCTACTGTAAGTGGAAAAGAGGGTCAGCAATGCCCATTTGCAGCCTCACTGTGCCCATTTGCAGCCTCACTGTGCCCATTTGCAGCCTCACTGTGCCCATTTGCAGCCATAGGTCCCCCAAACTTCAAACTCGGTAGATAAGGGTTCCTAGATGCCACCTAGCAGCAGCCAAAATTTGGGGTCTCTGAACCCAAAGGGTCCCGAAATGACATTGCTGCAGATGGACACAGTTGACCGACTTTGGGGCCCCGTATCTCAGGGCCAATTAGTGCTAGGAACCCCAAATTTGGTGTTTAAACCCAGTGGAACTAGCACCATAAAATGGGGTTTCTAGCACCAAGTGGCCCCGGGATACAGGGCCCCAAAAATCGGTTCAGAAAATGTCAAGCACTTCTGCAGCAGAGGATGACATTTTCCGAACCGGCTTTGGGGCCCTGTATCTCATAGGCCACTTGGTGCTTGGAACCCCAGCTTTGGATATGTTATGGTACCAGTTCTACTGGGTTTGCACACTAAATTTGGGGTTCCTAGCACGAAGTGGCCCTGAGATACGGGGCCCCAATGTTGGTTCAGAAAATGTCAAGCACTTTTCTGCAGCAGAGAATGACATTTTCCAAACCGATTTTGGGGCCCCGTATCTAGGGGCCACTTGGTGCTTGGAACCCCAGCTTTGGATATGTGCTGGAACCAGTTCCACTGGGTTTGCACACTAAATTTGGGGTTCCTAGCACGAAGTGGCCCTGAGATACGGGGCCCCCAATGTCGGTTCGGAAAATGAAATTCTCTGCTGCAGAAAAGTGCTTGACTCCAGTATAAGCCGAGGGGGGCATTGTCAGCACAAAAAAAAGTGCTGAAAAACTCGACTTCTACTCGAGTATATACGGTATCTCATATTTAATTTTACAGGGTCTCCGCTTTCAGAAAACAAATGTTTGGGGTTTTTAAGTAATAATCTGGCCAACGTGTGTGAATAAAATAAAAGAAATCTGCTATGGCAGTGAAATTTGCCCTCCTATTTTTATAATGTAGATTTATTGAAAAGGAATAATTGAGTTGTCTATGCCTATCACAAGGCTGACACGGGATGGGTTGAATCGCAGGCGCTTTTCGTATTTTCCAGCAATACTTATTAATGTGTATCTCTAGGTGAAGATGCAGTTTAGGATCCCCCTGCAGTCTTTCCTTTTCAATTGCTAAGGTTTCTGGTATGCAAATATTTATGAAGATTTTCTTGATAATCAAGATTACCAGAAGATAAAAAATGTTAACAACTCAGTGAAAGCCAGTTATAAGTTAATTGGTGAATTTACAAGAGAGTCCTTGAGCTCCTTCAGTGGAAGACTCTGATGTAAATGGTTTGGTGTGCAGTATAGTAACTTGGTGTCTTATAAATACAGGAAATTTAAAGAGATATACAATCTTGCGAGCCAGGCAATTGCTGCTAAAAAGTCACAGGGTAAATGTTTCATCAGTTACCTGCATAGATACTAGAATGTCAAAAGTATTGGGGCGCCTGCCTTTACAAACAAATTAACTTTAATGGCATCCCAGTCTTAGTCTGTAGGGTTCAATATTGAGTTGGCCCACCCTTTGCAGCTATAACAGCTTCAACTCTTCTGGGAAGTCTATGGGAATGTTTGACCATTCTTCCTGAAGTGCATTTGTGAGGTCATGTTGGACTAGAAGGCCTGGGTCACAGTCTCGGCTCTAATTCATTCCAAAGGTGTTCTATCGGGTTAAGATCAGGACTCTGTGCAGGCCAGTCAAGTTCTTCCACCCCAAACTCGCTCATCCATGTCTTTCTGGATTTTGCTTTGTGCACTGGTCCAAATCATTTGGTGGAGGGGGGATTATGGTGTGGGGGTTGTTTTTCAGGGGTTGGGTTTGGCCCCTTAGTTCCAGTGAAGGGAACTCTTAAGGCATCGGCATACCAAGAAATTTTGGACAATTTCATGCTCCCAACTTTGGAATTAAGGGGCCAAGCCCAATCCCTGAAAAACAACCCCACACCATAATCCCCCCGTCCACCAAATGATTTGGACCAGTGCACAAAGCAAGGTCCATAAAGACATGGATGAGCAAGTTTGGGTGGAGGAACTTGACTGGCTTGCACAGAGTCCTGACCTTAACCCCATAGAACACCTTTGGGATGAATAAGGCCCCTTTCACACTGGGGCGGTAGGGGCTTCGGCGGTAAAACAGCGCTATTTTTAGCGCTGTTTTACCGTCGTTTTTGCGGCTCTTTTCGGCCGCTAGTGGTGCGGTTTTAACGCCCGCTGGCGGCCGAGAAAGGGTTACACCTGCTCGTACAGCGCGGGTATAGCCGCGCTGTCCCATTGATTTCAATGGGCAGGAGCGGTGAATACACCGCTCCTTCACCGCTCCAAAGATGCGGCTGACAGGACTTTTTTTACCGTCCTGCCAGCGCACCGCTTCAGTGTGAAAGCCCTCGGGCTTTCACACTGAACAAACAGCGGAGGCTGTTTAGGGGCGGTTTGCAGGCGGTATTTTTAGTGCAATAACGCCTGCAAACCGCCCCAGTGTGAAAGGGGCCTTAGAGCGGAGGCCGCGAGCCAGGCCTTCTTGTCCAACATCAGTGCCTGACCTCACAAAGGCTCTTCTGGAAGAATGGTCAAACATTCCCATAGACACACTCCTAAACCTTGTGGACGGCCTTCCCAGAAGAGTTGAAGCTGTTATAGCTGCAAAGGGTGGGCCAACTCAATATTGAACCCCCCGGACTAAGACTGGGATGCCATTAAAGTTCATATGCGTGTAAAGGCAGGCGTCCCAATACTTTTGGCAATATAGTGTATGATGGTGGTACCTCCATCTATCTATACTGTCAGCAAATGAGGAGTGAGATGGTTCCACAGATCTGTTAGATTCAATGTCTTTAGTGACAGGAGCCATAAGTGCTGCAGTGAATAGATGTAGTCATTGAAGATCACAAGCAGTTTAGCTGAACCCGATCTATTCCCTTATAGCATGTGATTCCAGCTAGCTTTACAACCTTTTATTCTTGATGCCATCGTTCTGCTCAGACATGGTCTGCAGAAATAAGCTCTCTATACTGTATGTTGGGGCTGTGTTAGGACCAGGATCTGAACCTAGGACCTCTGCTGTGTCTGGCACTAGCTCTTCTTGCTGAGCCACCTGAGATGCTGGACAGCAACCTGTCTAATCCTTTTGTAGACAATCTTGCCTTGAACCTTGTATCTTGTGAACCCTGTACTGTTTGCTCCTCCCATGAGCTTCCTGATTTAGGTCATGTCACTGCACTTCCTGTTTGTCAGATTATTTTGCTCTCTCCAGCCGATATCTTGCACCTTTAACTCCTGCTACCATCCGTATCTTCTTTACCACTTGTTACCGACCTTTTGACTTGTTACTCAACTATGCCACTGCTTGGTCCAAACCTACAACCACTTGTTACTGACCTTTTTGGCTTGTTTACTAACTACTCTTCTGCTTGGTCCCAACCTGCTGCATCTGCTACTGGACCTCAGCTTGCTCCTCTCTCATTGGGGCGATCCTGAGGCCTGTGACCTGCTACTAACACTTGGCAAAACCCATCTCCACCATCAGGAGCTCTGATGAATGCTGGTTAGTACTTGGACCCCGCACCTCAGATGAGCCCGCATTATCCGCCCGGGTGACCTGCTCATGTACCCATCCTGCTGGTCGCTGGAAGCCTCTCTACTGCAGTAGCTACTGATCTCAAAGCCCAACCCCCCCTGACTGTGACAGGCTGCCTTGTTCTAGCAGTTTGTGATCTCCATTGATTACATGAGTGCATTGCATCATAAAAGTCAACGATTTCTTGACGACTTTCTTGAGGATGAACTAAATCAGAAAGTATGTAGTGCAGATACCTTCCTTGTTCTCACTCCTTGTCTGCAGTTACAGTGCAAGCTGCAAACAAGCTGGATATAAAGAGCGGTGTTTACATTGACCTAGACCAGGGGTGTCAAACTCAATTTCATCAAGGGGCCGCATAAGCAGTATGATTGCCCTCAAAGGGCCAGTTGTATCTGAGGTGCGCTATTTTCAGAGTTCAGGAGTGTGCTACATACAAAGTGCAGGGTTCAGGAGTGCATTATATACAGTACAGGGTTTAGGGGTGTGCTATGCACAGTGTGCAACCCAACCCCAGCCCTTCCAAAGCATCCTTGCATCTCTCTCTCCCACGTGGCCTGGTTCTAGTACCCCCCCTGTGTAAGCGGATCTGTCTCCCCTTGAAAAGAGATTGTTCTCTCACTCAGATTCTGGAGATCTGTCCCTGCCGTGAGTGTGTGCTAGGATCTGCTAGTTCCGGGAGCTGCTGTGTTTGCAAGTGGGAGCTGGAGCGGAGGGTCAGGGCTGGAGGTGGTGGAATGGACTTACCGTATATACTCGAGTATAAGTCGAGGCCCTAATTTACCACAAAAAAATGGGAAAAACTTATTGACCCGAGTATAAGACGAGGGTGAGAAATGCGCAGCTACTGTAAGTGGAAAAGAGGGTCAACAATGGCCATTTGCAGCATCACTGTGCCCATTTGCAGCCATAGGTCCCCTGAACTTCAAACTCGGTAGTTAAGGGTTCCTAGATGCCCCCTAGCTGCAGCCAAAATTTGGGGTCTCTGAACCCAAAGGGTCCCAAAATGACATTGCTGCAGATGGACACAGTTGACCGAATTTGGGGCCCCTTGTCTCGAGGCCACTTAGTGCTAAGAACCTCAAATTTGGTGTGCAAACCCAGTGGAACTAGCACCATAAAATTTCCAAAGCTGGGGTTTCTAGCACTAAGTGGCCCCGAGATATAGGGCCCCAAAAATCAGCTCAGAAAATGTCAAGCACTTTTCTGCAGCAGAGAATGACATTTTCTGAACTGGATATGTTATGGTACCAGTTCCACTGGGTTAGCACACCAAATTTGGGGTTCCTAGCACCAAGTGGCCCTGAGATATGGGGCCCCAAAGTCAGTTCAGAAAATGTCAAGCACTTTTCTGCAGCAGAGAATGACATTTTCTGAACCGATTTTGGGGCCCCGTATCTTGGGGCCACTTAGTGCTAGGAACTTCAGCTTTGGATATGTTGTGGTACCAGTTCCAATGGGTTTGCACACCAATTTTGGGGTTCCTGGCACCAAGTGGCCCTGAGATATGGGGCCCCAAAGTCGGTTCGGAAAATGAAATTTTTTGCTGCAGAAAAGTGCTTGACTCCAGTATAAGTCGAGGGGGGAGGGGGGCACTTTCAGCACAAAAAAATGTGCTGAAAAACTCGACTTATACTCGAGTATATACGGTACATCATGTTCCAGCTGCAAAACTAGGCGTGAGGGCCACCTAACAAAGCCTGGAGGGCCAGATTTGGCCCACGGGCCTTGTGTTTGATATGTGTGACCTAGACCTTCAATTTTAGATGTAATAGGTGATTTTTAAAACCATCCCTGCATGTATTACAATGACTATATTGTTTCAAAGGGGCTACTATCCATATAGAGTGCATATAATGATCTTCCATGAATGGACTGTTCTATCTCTTTGGTAGCGTAACTCTTAAATTCCTTAGAGAATAAAACCAGCAGTAAAAATTGGTTTGCATTTCATTTGTAATTTATTTTTGTTTTCAGCGCGGCGGCATCTAGAAACAAAACAGCGTGAAGACGCCTGGGAAGGGAAGTGATGGCACCGCTCTTGGATCACAACATCTTGAAAAATGGACATTGGGTTTTAAATCCTCTTACTTTTCTGGAAAAACATTAAAACTGTATAGATCCCCCTTTTTTTTTTTTTTTTTTCATCAAAATGGACATTGTAAGTGTGTAAGATATATTGAATTCTAACAATGGACTCCACTCTTTGGGGGGGGGGGGGGGGGGCGGCAGGCTTTGTTTTATTTATTTTATTTGTGATTTTGCTTCATGCCAAAGCCTTACTATTGAAACGTTACTTTTAAATTTGTAATTCAAAAGGTCAACATGCCTGAAGCTTATATTTCAGTGGGTTAAAACTGAACTCCGGGACAAAAAAATTAAATCTATAAATATATAATCTCTCTTTACAGTGCTGGTGAGCTGTCGGTGCCCAGGCATTCAATATAGTTGTCTGGGGATTTGAAATCCCCACTCTATCCCCTCTTCTCTTTTGAAGTGCTTCTGGGATGGATCATTCTGATTGGTCAGCGGCAGCACAGAGCGTCACTCTGATCCATCCTGGAAACTGCACAGAGGAGAAGGGCGGGGATTTAAAATCCCCAGACAGCTGGACCGGGCACTGACAGCTCAGCATCCATGGGGGTAAGTACAGCGGGGTCCAAGGGGGCAGGGATGTACGGTGTTCACCATCTCATTTATTCTAATAGGGTGAATTAACATGTTAACCCTTGCAGTGGGGGGCGCTGCACTCCAAGGGTTAACATTTTGTTTCCCTAAAGTTTAGCTTTAAAGTGGAGTTCCACCCGGTTCTGTGTTTAGTAAAAGTCAGCAGCAATAAAAAGTGTAGCTGCTGACGTTTAATAAACACACACGGTCCAGCGATGCCGGCGTCCAAAGCCTCGCTCCTCTCCCTGCCTTTCCACGGCGCTGGCATTACTACTGTGGGCACCCGACTGTGACAGATTGCGGCTTCACATGCGCATCGTGAATGGCCGTGCAATCTTCTGGGACCTGTGACATGTCCCAGAAGATTGCAGGGAGGGAGGGGCCGCCTAGGGGGAGAGAAGTCATCGTCGCCTTGCCAGTCTGGAGCGAAAGTGGGAGCTGGGTACATGTCAAAACCAGGTACCCGCTCCCCTCCCTCCAAAAAAACGACACGCCAAATGTGACATGTCAGGGGGTACAAAGTACTTAAGCGGAAGTTCCATTTTTGGGTGGAACTCTGCTTTAAGTAATTTTTTGGAGGCTATAAGTGTACATTTTTGGAGACCTAATTGGGAGCATTTACTGGAGAGTGCAAAATCTGGTGGAGCTCTGCATAGAAAACCAATCAGCTTCCAGGTTTTATTGTCATAGCTTCATTGAACAAGCTTGAAGTTAGAAGCTGATTGGCTTCCATGCACAGCGGCAAAAGATTCTGTGTGCTCTAGTTTTAGTACATCTCTCCCAACGTGTTTGTCCTTACATGAGGTCTTATGCCGGCCATACATGGGTTGAATTTCCGAACAAAATTTTCTTTCGAAAATCAGAAATGTGTGTTTTGTGATCCGATGGTGCCACCATTGATTTTTGAAATTCGACCAACCAAGCCTTCAGTTTCACCTCATGTTGCTACAAAAAATGTTTGTGGCCGGGAATCTTATTTTCTTTCCAGGTCACGGCTCATGTACATTTTTTTTTCGATTATATATTTCTTGCACAATTCTCCCATCATTGATTAGAAATTAGTTTTTCCAAAAATTTCCAGCATGCCCGATCTCTCATCGTTCGGACACACGGAAATCGGACGTTGCTGCAGCCCACTAATGGTGCGATTTTCATAAGAATATTCGGAATTCGACCCATGTATGGGCCTACATTAATCTGCTGAATGTTATTTGATATAATAAATATTGCGGCAGAAGGCATGAGACTGACCGAGGGGTGCCGGTCTCGGAACTCTGGCAGGGAGATCTAGCCTTTGGACTTTTTGAGAGATACATACATAGGCCGGTAGGAGGGGGATTGTAAAAAGCACAATAATTAAGCTGACCACAGATGGATAGAATTTCGAACAAAAATTCTTATGAAAGGTCTAAGAAAAACTCTCAGAACATTTGTTTGCCATTCGAAAGATTTAATTTGCTTTTAGCATTGTTTTCAGGAATGAGCGGAAAAAAATTTCCATCCCGCTCCTTCGAATTTTCTCAAACGAACTTTGATTTGACCCACCAAAGATTAGAAAAATAAACAAACTTTCTCTAGAACCTTCTTTTGCCAGGAATCTTTGAAGTTCTACCCATCATCTATGGCCAGCCTTAGTTTTGAAGGAAGGTAATCTTTAGTACATATCGGCTTTTTTGTTGTGTGATTATGAAATTTTTATCCTAGGACTCTTTGTTAAAGAATTTGCTTATTTTTTTTAGTTTTGTGTCAGGGTTGGGCTATTTTTTGGAAAGTATATATCCGGTAGCCCTGTGTCAGCCAACAGTGGGGAAAATAATCATTTGGTGCCCTGCAGATTTTGTAAGTTTGCCCACTTACAAAATAATCAAGGGTCTATAATTGTTATCATAGGTGTATTTTAAATTATAGAGACAGAATATCAACCAAAGATCCAGAAAAAACACACAATACAAATGTTATAAATTGAGTTGCAGTTCAGTGAGTAAAAGGTATTTGATCCCCAAGCAAAACATGACTTAGGACTTTGGTGGAGAAGTTCTTGTTGGCAAGACGTTTCTTGTAGGTGGTGATCAGGTTTGCACACATCTCGGGAGGGATTTTGGTCCACTCTTTACAGATCTTCTCTAAATCCTTTAAGGTTTCTTGGCTGTCACTTGGCAACTCAAAGTTTCAGCTCCCTCCATACATTTTCCATAGGATTGAGGTCTGGAGACTGGCTAGGCCACTCCATGACCTTAATTTACTTCTTCTTGAGCCACTCCTTTGTTGCCTTGGCGGTATGTTTTGAGTCACTGTCATGCTGGAAGACCCATCCACGACCCATCTTCAGTGTTCTGACTGAGGGAAGAAGGTTCTCATCCAAGATTCTACAATAAACGTTCCCGTCCATTGGCCCCTTAATGCGGCAAAGTCGGTCTGTACCTTTTTAGCAAAGAAACCGCCCCAAAGCATAAATGTTTCCACCTCCATGCTTGACTGTAGGATGGTGTTCTTAAGCTGGATACACACTATATAATGTTTGTTGTTGGATTTCCTTTAGATTTACATTCAATTATGTAGTGCAAGGGCCTGCCTGATTGCATACAAATGGAAAGTGTTTAGGTTTGACCTCATATAATATGGTTTTGGTAAATCTAAAGGAAAAGATCTAAAGAAAATGTGTAGTATGTATCTGTATACAGCTTTAGGGTCATAGTCAGCATTTTACTTCCTCCAAAGTCACGTTAATGCCAAAGAGCTCAATTTTGATTCAGAGAAGGATTGGGAGAAAGTGCTGTAGTCCGATAAGACCAAAATTGAGCTCTTTGGCATTAACTCGACTCGCCATGAGGATGAAAAAAGCTAAAAATGACCCTATGAACACCATCTCTACAGTCAAGCACGGAGGTGGAAACATGATGCTTTGGGGCGGTTCCTCTGCTAAAGGTACAGGCTAAATTTGCCGCATTGAGGGGCCAATGGATGGGCCATATATTGTAAAATCTTGGATGAGAACCTTCTTCCCTCAGCCAGAACACTGAAGATGGGTCATGGATGGGTCTTCCAGCATGACAATGACCCAAAACATACTGCCAAGTCAACAAAGGAGTGGCTCAAGAAGAGGCACATTAAGGTCATGGAGTGGCCTAGCCAATCTCCAGACCTTAACCCTTTAGAAAATGTATAGAGGGAGCTGAAACTTCGAGTTGCCAATTGACAGCAAAGAAGCCTTAAGGATTTCTTGGGGATCAAATAATTATTTTACTCACTGAACTGCAACTCCATTTATAACATTTTGTATAGTGTTTTTTTTTTTTTTTTTTCTGGATTTGTGGTTGATTTTCTGTCTCTATCATTTAAAACACACACCTATGATAAAAATTATAGACCCTTTATTTTTTTTTTTTTGTAAGTGGGAAAAACCTACAAAATCTGCAGGGGATCAAATAATAATTTCCCCCCACTGTATATAAGGAATGTGTGAGGATAGACCCATGGCAGCGGATATGATGGACAAGCTGTCCAATTCTTCTATTACAAATCAACGTGTTACAGGTCAAGTGTTCAGCCTTGAAATGTCTCCTCCCGTGTTTTGTATCCTGACCGGTTCCTTTAATTTTAGAACTGGAAGTGGAATGAGCCTTTTGATATTATGGTTTTGTTGCTCGTGTTTTTTGATTGAGATCTATTATGTGTACGGAGTCAGCTGCAAAGGTCTAGGAGTTTTCAATCTGGACCCGATCGACGGAGAAGCTGTGCTTTTTCCTAATGTTCCCATAAAATGTGTTTTTGTTATAGTGGAAGGTCTGGTGTAACATACAAGTGATAAATTACTGACTTTCTAAAGGACTTAATTATCATGAGGAAAATCACTGGAGTGAAAATAGTTCTTCATTCAGGACTGAACCCGGCACCCGCTACGTGACGTGTGCCTGACCTAAAGCAATAAGTTCAGCCGCTCATTTCTCTCCATTGCTTTTATATGCGTGAAATAACCTTTCCGATGAAACATTTCATGACATGTTTGGTTGTGTTGAGTACCGCAGGACAATTAGACCTGAAATGGAAGTTGATCTTTCGGCTTTCACAAATGAATTGAATATATAATGTACGGGAGGTGGGGGCCCATGGGGGGGGGGGGCCTTGTCACCTATTTGCATTTCTTCATTTTTCTGAATGCCTTGATAAAAGGTGCCTACAAATTGGCTCCCTCTGATGTGATAATTTGTCTCCAGGAATCCTGTAACTCAGAAGCTTGTTTTACAAAGTACTCTCTGCAACTCCGCTAACCACATTAACATGACCCGGAGACGTTTCCAGACCCTCTCTGAAAGGAGAAACACAGAAGAACTCCTTAGGTGTTCTCCTGTCTTTCTCACAGACACGTTGAAGTAATTGTAAACCCTTCATATACCCAGTGAAGTGACTGGCCTCATACAGATCAAACGGATCCTCTTACATAAGTTGCACCTGTTTTATCTGCAGTCTTCTCTTCTCTACAGCTATTCAAAGTGCAGAATCTGTACAGCTTGCCTGAGCTGTCAGAAAAAAAAAAAAGAGGGTGGCAGTTGAAATCACACTCTGCAGATCTCCGTGAAAGCTGATTCCCCTTTACACAGCACACAGGAATGAAGCTGAGGCTCTTGACCCACAGACTGTGTGCTGGAACTTCCTCCCCATATTTTTATCTCTTGGTGTCAGGAAAACTTGTCAGTTAAGGAAGGAGGCAGCAGACAGAAATGACACTTAGTGCTCTGGACTGAGACAAGTACACACTACAGTATAGAGAGATATGCTTTGTTCATATATTTTGTCTGAGGTTTAAAGGATGGTTAGGCCATTCCTGCTCCTTTGCATGTCATTGTGACTTGCCAGAATCAGGACCGCAGCTAGTTTTGCTACAAAGAATCAATGAGCACGTTTTGTCTTTCGTTTTTTTATTTTTAACATTTTTTTATGTGCTTTATTTGTCTATCACAGGTAGGCACAGGCAACCCAGGTCTCCTACAGACTCCTAGTTTTAGAAAATCTTTCAGGTGAAGTAAAGGCAACAAACTAACTAAACACTCAGATGGTTCATATCTTCTGGTGCCTACAGGTACCTACCTAGCTATGCCTATTTTTATTTTTTATTTTTAGACAGTAGAATGAGCCATTCTATCCCTGATTCATGCTGTATCCATAGGCCTTGACATCTGCCTAGACTTTGAGCCAAGCTCGGCCTGCTGCCATTCAACACTGCAATGTGAGGACCTCATTAGCTCCCATGATGGATTCCTAAATGTGAGAGTGAGATAGGGACTTGGCTCAGTAGCCAAATATATCCCCCCCACAGTAGCCCTAGGGTTATTTACCCTAACCCTCAACCCAGTAGAGGCTCCCACAATGTATTCTTGAATGTGAGGCAGAAAATTGGTTTAGTAGTCATTAGAAGTTTGTTGACCAAGTCCTCCCACAATAGATTCTTGAATGTGGGGTAGGGATTTAGCTCAGTATTCAGTAGATGCTCGCTAGCCAAGTCTCTCCCCCACTATAGCCAGTTGAGTCTCCCACAACGAATTACTGACTGTGATGGAGGGACTTGGCTACTAAGCCTTTACTGACTAAAGAGCTATGTCCCTCCCCTACAGTACCCAGTAGAGGCTCTCACAATGGATTCTTGAATGCAGTGGAGGGACTTGGCTACTGAGCCTTTACTGATTACTGAGCTAAATCCCTCCCCCACATTCAAGAATACATTATGGGATTACCTACTCACTATTGGAGGGGGGGGGGGCTTCGTTAGCCAAGTCTCTCTCCCACAATAGCCAGTAGAGGCTCCCATACTGATTACTGACCTAAGTCCCTATCAAGCCTAAAATAATACAGAGCTAAATCTCTCCCCCACATTCAAGAATCCATTATGGAGTCTCTACTGACTATGGGGGGGGGGACCTTCATTAATTTTAGCCCCTCTCCCACAATAGCCATCAGAGGCTCCCATAATATAGGAGGAACTTTGCTATCAAACCTCTAATGACTACTACACTAAATCACTGTCCCGCATTTAAGAATACATTGTTGGAGCCTCAACTAGCTACTGTGGGGTGGGAACCTGGCTACTGAGCCTCTGATTACTGAGCTAAATCCCTCCCCCACATTCAAGAATCCATTATGGGTGTCCCTACTGGCTATTTGGGGGAGGGGGGGGGGACCTTCGTTGACTAAGTCCCTCTCCTACAATAGCAAGTAGAGGCTCCCATATTGGAGGAGCAACTTGGCTATCAAACCTCTAATGACTACTAAACTAAGTCACTGCCCCACATTTATGATCATACTAGCTACTGTGGGTGGGAACTTGGTTACTGAGCCTATACTGATTACTGAGCTAAGTTCCCAACCCACGTTGGCTTCGATCCTCCTAGATCATAGAGGTGAACAGAGACCATCTCCCAATGCTTCTAAAAGTGACCTAGTGGCTAATCAGCCGTCCGGATCGCTTTTATAAGAAATTGAATCGCCGGCTGGAAAAAATATATCGAGGTTACGGCTGATAGCTTCATCCATAACCACTTCAAAGCCGCAACGTATATTATTAAAGGTCGACATTAATAAACTGATACAGAAAAACAAAAGCCTTAACCCTTCCTGTGCCCTACAGTCTTTTTTATTTTTTTCCAAGCAAATGGCGCTTTTCTTCCAAAAATCTTGGAGCGCGTCCAGGCTTGTAGGGGAGTGATGGGAGAGCAGTGACGGTACAGCAGACACTGTGGTAGTGGCTCGCATTGTTTTGAGGTTTTTCATCTCATGCAAGGCCAGTATACACAAAACCTGTTCTGTTGATGAGCTGCAATGCTGGGGTAGGTTCAGGGAGACAAGGACATTGCATGTAAAGCAGAAGTTTTACATTGTAAATAGTTTTCCCAACTAAATATTTTCTGTCTGATGTCAAGGAGAGAGTTTCTTGGGCAGGTGGGGTCACCTCTCTACTCAGCTCTGTAGTATTGTTCTTCTGTTCCTCCATTGTGCCAGTATGGTGGCATTGACCTGCAGAGGCGTGATTTGCCGTACACAAGGGACCCCTTCGGCTTTAGTTGTTTTCTTTTTATTATTATTATTAATTCTCTGTGAATTTTTATTTTTTGTTTTAATGTTCTTTATTCTTCACATGTTTAGCTTCTATCATGGGTAAAACCAAAGCACAATCTGGCCATAAGTACTTGATGGTGCCGCTCCAGGCTGAGGTGCCATAGGCGCTTAGGATAGTAGGGATGCCAGTGTAAGTGAAACTCATCCACTGAGCAATAAACCTTTTTTAGATTAACACCTTCACGCCGACCCAACACAAATATGCAGCCCCACTGGACTGGGCTTTCTTCCGTGGGGCCACATATTTGCATATCTCCCTTTTTTTGTGCTGGAAGTGCACCAGCACAGAGACCGGGGTCTCGCTGAGAGCTCCAGACCCCGTACTAACAATCAGGACCAGGAACTCCCAGTTCCGGGTCACTTGATTGCTGTGATAGCCTCTGATTGGCTGTGATAGTGATCAGTCACTGTGAAGCTCGTCCCTGTGTTTTTCTCTCTCTGTGAATGGAGGAGAGAGATACATTGTATCTCTCTCCTTGCAGAGTTAAAAATAATATAATAAAAAAAATATCTAGATCAAGATTTGTCAGGGTTCGTGTTTGGGCAAGGTCAGGGTAAGTTTTGTTTTTTTTTGTTTTTTTTTGTTTTTTTTTTTTAAATTGGTATCCATGTCAGTGTGTTTTAGGTAGGATAAAAAGCAAAATGCGCACTATTGTTTTTGGGCTGTACTACGGGTACAAACAGCAACTAACATACATTGCTACTACCATAATCTACCAAAACAACACAAAATTCTCCTCCTGATGATCCCAGTAATATATGGATGTTATTTGTTGATTGTACCTGTAGTACGGCCCAGAAACAATAGTGCGCATTTTGCTTTTTTTTTTTTTCAATCCTACCTCAAACACACTGACACTGATGCTAATTAAAAAAAATGCTTTTAAAAAAAAAATCCTACCCAAAATATACTGACCATAAACTTTGACCCTTACTTGACCCAAACGCTAACCCTGGCACTGGCCTAAATCAAACTTTGATCTAGCTATTTATTTATTTTTTGAGGGTTTTTTATTTTATTTTTTTTTGTTTTTTTTCCCCTCTCTCTATCTCTATCTTTAATCGCTATCTCTAAACTCTAATCTCTTATCTTTCTCTCTCCAATGAGAAAGGGCTACATTGTATCTTTCCTCTCTGTTTATAGAGAGAGAACCCCAGGGGCGGGCTTCAATCACTGACCTAAATCAAACTTTGATCTAGCTATTTATTTATTTTTTATTATTTTTTTGTTTTTTGCTCCTCTCTCTCTCTATCCCTATCTTTAATCGCTATCTCTAAACTCCAATCTTTTATCTCTCTCTCCCCAATGAGAAAGGGCTACATTGTATCTTTCCTCTCCATTTACAGAGAGAGAGAAAAATACAGGGGCGGGCTTTACAGTGGCTGATCACTGTGGTAGCCAATCGGAGGTGATCTGGAACTGGGAATTCTGGGTACAGATCGTTCGTACGAGACCCGGCGCTCTCGGTGAGATCCCGGTCTCTGTGCTGGGAGTTAATATGTGCAGCGTGCTCCCAGCACAAAGAGAGATACGCAAATATGCGGCCCCACTAAAAAATAGCCAGTGCGGTGAGGCTGCATATTTGCATACTGTCGGCGTGGAGGGGTTAAAATATATGTCTTAAGGAGGAAGAAGACGATCGATGATGACAGAAAATACTAAAAATGCACATTATAAAAATATAGTGCAGCACAAAATGTGGGAACTGAGCCATGAAATCCGGAGAAAAGGAAAATGAAGCCGATCGCACAGCTGATCACTTTTCAAACTATCGTAATCCAGTTGCTGCAGAAAACACTTTTTTGTGGTCTCACCTTTTTCTTTTTTTTTTTTTTTTTTTTTAAGAAGCAAATGACGTTTCCTGGACATGTAAATGATGCATCTCATATTTCTACATGTAGATTTGTATCTTTTTTTTTTTTTTTTTCATGTACAACTAAAGTACTGTCATTGGATAATAGAGGTAAAATGTTTAATGTGATGTTTTATTAATATATATTATTTTTTTAAGTCCATTTTAAATGCAAACCTTTTATTTGTGTTTGTTTTGTATAGAGAATGTTGAACTTTTGTTTAATATAGTTGATCTTTCTATGAACCTGTGATTTTTGTTTTTTGCTCTCCAGGCAGGTAGAAAAGGCACACATTGGTGCAGCTCTGTATTTATTAACGCATCATTAAATGTATTTTTTTTTTCAAATGCAAGCAGTGTAAATCTCTGAATTTATCTTGAATTGGAATCTCAACCACTTAAAGACCGCCCAGCGTGTATATATATATATATATATATATATATATATATATATATATATATATATATATATATATATATACCATATAAGTCGAGGCCCTATTTTACCACAAAAAAATGGGAAAAACGTATTGACCCGAGTATAAGACAAGGGTGAGAAATGCACAGCTGCTGTAAGTGGAAAAGAGGGTCAACAATGCCCATTTGCAGCCTCACTGTGCCCATTTGCAGCCATAGGTCCCCTGAACTTCAAACT